>NC_092154.1:8806718-8904218 GCF_045791955.1 Oncorhynchus clarkii lewisi
TAACCTGGAGGACATCTTGGATTAGGTAACCTGGAGGAACATGTTGGATTAGGTAACCTGGAGGACATCTTGGATTAGGTAACCTGGAGGACATCTTGGATTAGGTAACCTGGAGGAACATGTTAGGAGTGACTGACAGACTTGGAGTGAGTCGAGTCAGAGAGAGAGAGGGAATGGAGAACATCTTGGATTAGGTAACCTGGAGGACATCTTGGATTAGGTAACCTGGAGGACATCTTGGATTAGCTAACCTTTCTCAGTGTCTCTGACTCTCTCATCCTGCCGCCTGGCGATGTTTTCCGTGGCCTAAACTCCAGCCCATGCAAACCTGCTGATTAGAAGGTCCTGTGTAGATTGCATTTTCAACCAGCAACTATCGGGATATAACACTGATCACATTTTTTCACAGTGTTTCATCAACATCATTTTCACTGCACTGGGCCGTTCAAGTCTGCTGGGTTTAAATGACCTGCCAGTATCTGGCCACAGCCCTCTATCTCTCTGTCTCTGTCTCTCTCTCTCTCTCTCTCTCTGTCTCTCTCTCTCTCTCTCTCTCTCTCTCTCTCTCTCTCTCTCTCTCTCTCTCTCTCTCTGTCTCTCTGTCTCTGTCTCTCTCTCTCTCTTTCTCTCTCTCTCTCTCGCTCTATCTTTCTCTCTCTCTGTCTTTCTCTCTTTCTCTCTCTCTGTCTCTCTCTCTGTCTCTCTCTCTCTCTCTCTGTCTCTCTCTCTCTCTACTTCTCTTCTTTCTCTCTTTCTCTCTCTCAATTCAATTCAATTCAATTGACTTTATTGACATGGCAAGTTCATTATTACTTACATTGTCAAAGTATACATATAAAAAATATATATTTCTATATAAATAAATGGTCTCTTTCTCTCTCTCTCTCGCTTTCTCTTTACTCTCATCTATCTCTCTCTCACTTTCTCGCTCTGTCTCTCTCTCTTTCTTTCTTTCTCCATCTTATGTGTGTGTGAGCGTGTGTGGGTGTGTGTCTAGACAAACAGTGCATAACACTGGCTAGAAGAGCCACTCATTGTGGAAACAGGGGCTTATAATATTGACTTGTTACGTCAGCATTCCCTGGACAGGGTCAGTTGTTATAAAACCCAGAGGCTGCCCCGACAGGCCACCCGTAAAGACCTAAAATAGATTCACTGCTGAATTCCACCACAGGTCTCTCTGCCGTGTCCCTCAAGATACCTACACTGAGCCAGAAATTGATTTTAGGAAACGGATAATGGCTTTATCACTGGGGTGAATGCATGGCATACAGCCAGGAGTTTGTCCTGAAAACCTTCAGGTCATGTGTTAACCCTGTACATGACCTATCCTTGGAATTTCATTCACATTTTATAGAGCTGAAATGAAAATACGGACGACTTTCCAGTGTTGTGGTACGCAGTGGGAAGTATAATTTAAACAACCTTCAGTCTGTTTTTTTTACCTTTTATTTTACTAGGCAAGTCAGTTAAGAACAAATTCTTATTTTCAATGACGGCCTAGGAACAGTGAGTTAACTGCCTGTTCAGGGGCAGAACGACAGATTTGTACCTTGTCAGCTCGGGGATTTGAACTTGCAACCTTTCGGTTACTAGTCCAACGCTCTAACCACTAGGCTAAGTCTTGAATGAAGACATGTTGAATATGTTGGAGAAACATCTCCTAGTACCCCCTTTATCTCTCCTGGAGCTAGAGGACTTTCCTAGGTAACAGTAGAGATCACACTGTAAAACTCAAATCTCCCTTTATCACTCAAATGTCCTTGGCGCACACTGTACATTTTCAACATCTAGGAAATGTGGAGGAAGCCCACGAATGAGCAGCTTTTAAAATATTTCAATAAAGTATGGAAAATACTGTTGCGTAATAATATTATTCCAATATCTATTCAAGAAAGTACATGCCATAACTGGGTTCTTTAATGTTTTGACATTCTTCTTCAACCCGGTCTCAGAGCATTTCGTATTATTCTGTACGTTAATCCGACACACTAAATTTAGTAGGATATTTTACGTTTTGTATTGTATATTTAATTTGTGGATGTCCTTTACCCATTTCATATGATACGTTACGAATTACAATTTGTTTTACATGTTACGAATTTGTAAAATGTACACTATGTCATGAAATTGCAAAACATATGATATGTTACGAATTCTAGCTATGTGGCTTGTGGCTAACGTTAGCTAGATGGCTAGGCTAGGGGTTGGGGTTAAGGTTAGGGTTAAGTTTAGGAGTTAGGTTAAAGGGTTAAGGTTAGGGGAAGGGTTAGCTCAAATTGTTACGGCTAGGGTTAGGCGAAGAGTTAGCTGATACGCTAAGTAGTTGCAAAGTAGCTCAAAAATAGTAAGTAGTTGAAAAGTAGCTAATTAGCTACAATTTTAAACTTGTCCATGATGAGATTCGAACGTGCAACCTATTGCCTTAATAAGTAACCACCTGTCTTATGTAACCATGACAAAAATAACATATCATACTAATTTGAGTGTCCCGGACTTACGTTTACTCTCCCGGATATACGTCTAGTCTATGAGACCAGGCTGGATGAAGCCATTGGCTCAGAATGATATTCTGAGAATGTTTTCACTTTAGGAACAGGACAAGATCGAACTTCACACTCTCCCCTCTCCCTTACCTCTACTCTGGCCATACCTTAATGTGGTCTGGCCCACATGTGCTGTCATCATGTGGAGGCCTTTTATGAGACACAATAAACCAGAGGAGTACTGGGTGGAAGCAGCCAACAGTTGTTCTCTCTGGCATCTCTTCCTGTCCACCGCTAAACTGTCCAGATAGCCTCTGGTCCCATACCTTACCGTACTTCCAATAACACATCCATTTTATTGATTGTGTAAATATTTCTTGGTGTTTTGTAAGTGTCCAGCATCTGTGTGGTGTGTTTGTGTGTGTGTGTGTGTGTCCATCTCTGTCTAACTTGGTGACCGTATCATGACTTGGTGACTGTGCGAGTCTGACACCCACGGTAATCTCTTAGCGGGTACCAGATGAGAGGGCATTGCCCTGTCCTGCCGTTCAGACTGACTGGCGCTGTTTTGTCATCACTGTCATCCAGGCTTAGTGTTCTGTAGTCCTGTAGTCCTGTAGTCTACATGGGAACATTCTGTCTCTGGTGTCACTATCTGGCCATTCTAGAAAGGCCCCTTTCTAGCCACACGTGTCCTTTGGTTGGGACTATTGAACCATAACTTGAACCCTAGCCATTGATCAAACAGAAAACAGTTATTGTACCTGTATAAAGCTTCTGCTGACATGGCCATCTGGTAATTACCAATTTGCCTCCACAATGGCACTGTGGTCTCATATCCTATGGCTGGAGGGGACATGTGTTGAAGGTATAATAACCAAGTTGAAATGTGTGTAAAATCACAACTATTCCATAGGATTTTCCACCAGCAGGCACTGTGGTCTCATATCCTATGGCTGGAGAGGACTTGTGTTGAAGGTATAATAACCCAGTTGAAATGTGTGTAAAATCACAACTATTCCATAGGATTTTCCACCAGCAGGCACTGTGGTCTCATATCCTATGGCTGGAGAGGACATGTGTTGAAGGTATAATAACCCAGTTGAAATGTGTGTAAAATCACAACTATTCCATAGGATTTTCCACCAGCAGGCACTGGAGGTTTGACGTCACCTTCATCCAGCACCGTCATCCCACTATATTGTTTTGAAGTGGAACTAAACTTCTGTCCATTGAAGAGTTGAAAAGCTGCGAAACAGCTGTGTGCCTAGACTGCGTCCATCCATCCTTTCTAGTTACAATGAAGTGATTTGTAATTTGGCTGGCCCTCCCTGTGCTGTGTCTTTGGGTTTCTTCCCCCTCCCTCCTCTCCTCCTTTCTTTTGTTCCCTCATTCCCCATGCAGAGTGGCTCCAGGGCTACAGCACGAACGAAGCCTGGGCGGCCACTGGGTTGCCAGTTCTAACAGCTCAGTCTGCTACCCCTGAGATCATGACAGGTTTGTTTATGAGGTGGACGGAGCAGAAGTCAAACCAGGTCAACACTGAATGCGCTTCTCCCCTCCTCTTCTCTTTTCTCCCCTCCTCTTCTCTCCCCTCCTCTTCTCTTTTCTTTCCTCCCCTCCTCTCTTCTCTCCTGCCTCGTCTATTCTCTCCTCTCCTCTCCCCTCCTCTCCCCTACTCTTCTCTTCTCTCCCCTTCTCTTCTCTTCTCTTTCCTCCCCTCCTCTCCCCTCTCCTGCCTCCTCTTCTCTCCTCTCCTCTTCCCTCCTCTCCTCTCCTCTCCTCTCTCCTCTCCTCCTCTTCAGCTGCTGAGTAGCACGCTACCATTTCAGTGGAAACATGCACTATATGTTTTGTTTGTACTTCTGGGAGGTGACACAGTTTAATCAAAAACAGAAAGTGCTTGAACCACCTTCCTCTCCTTTTGTCAGGCTGCCCTTCTCTCAGAGTGAAGCCAATTCGTAGCCTTCTATTTACCATCACAGAACGAAGCTGGCACTAAGACCGCTCTCAACCAACTCCATAAGGCCATAAGCAAACAAGAAAATGCTCACCCAGAAACGGCAATCCTAGTGGCCGGGGACTTTATTACAGGCAAACTTAAATCAGTTTTACCTCATTTTAACCAGCATGTCATATGTGCAACCAGAGAAAAAACAATCCTACACCACCTTTACTCCACACACAGAGAAGCATACTAAGCTCTCCCTTGCCCTCCATTGGGCAAATCTGACCATAATTATATCCTACTGATTCCTGTTTACAAGCTAAAACTAAAGCAGGAAGTACCAGTGACTCGCTCAATACAGAAGTGGTCAGATTATGCGGATGCTACACTACAGGACTGGGACGGTTGAGCTAATGTGCGCTAATGCGATTAGCATGAGTTTGTAAGTAACAAGAACATTTCCCAGGACATAGACACATCTGATATTGGCAGAAAGCTTAAATTCTTGTTAATCTCACTGCACTGTCCAATTTACAATAGCTATTACAATGAAAGAATACCATGCTATTGTTTAAGGAAAGTGCACAGTTATTACTTGAAAAGTTATTAATTAACCAATTAGGCACATTTGGGCAGACTTGATACAAAATGTTGAACATTGGATCAGTCTAAAACTTTGCACATACACTGCTGCCATCTAGTGGCCAAAATCTCAATTGCGCCTAGGCTGGAATAATACATTATGGCCTCTCTTGCGTCTCTTGCATCGAAGATGATGGTACAAAAAAAATGTACCACAGACTTCAAAGTGTTTCCTTTCAAATGGTATCAAGAATATTCATATCTGTCACGACTTCCGCCAAAGTCAGTCCCTCTCCTTGTTCGGGCGATGTTCGGCGGTCGACGTCACCGGCCTTCTAGCCATCACTGATCCTCTATTCATTTTCCATTGGTTTTGTCTTGTCTTCCTTCACACCTGGTTCCAATCCCATCAATTACATGTTGTGTATTTAACCCTCTGTTTCCCCTCATGTCCTTGTCGGAGATTGTTTGATTGTATGTGATGTGCATGTATTATGTTGGTGTGCGATGGGTTTTGTTCCCACTTTTGTTATTTTGTACATTTGGGTTTTTGTAGTTTCATCAGCATTTATTAAACAACTCAGTTATTACCAAGTTCGATCTCCTGCGCCTGACTTCCCTGCCACCAACACGCACCCATTACAGTATCCTTGCTTCATGTTGTAACGTCTGCTTCCAACACGTAGATCTCGTGAGTGCAGCTCACGCTCCAGATCCCAATCACCTGAATTCTGATCACCTGTTCACACACATGTATGTCATTATCACACACTATTTAGGTCAGTTCTCTGCACCCCATCACTATGAGATTATGTTTATGTTGTGACCCACTTATGTTCGGATCGCAGGTTTTCCCCGGGATTCAATCCTTCCGTGTATGATAGTTTTTGCCTGCCTCACTAACGACGCCTTATGTCTATTCCCTGCCTGTACTTTAGCCTATCAGATTTCCTGTTATCTACCTATTGCCTAATCTCCCGGATGACGTTACTAGCCTTTTCCCTGCCTGTACTGTTGCCTGTGTATGACCTTCTGCCTGCCTCCTGTAATCCTTTGCAATAAACACCTGTTGCTTGAAACCAGCTCCCTGTCTCACATTCTGTTCATTACACATGTCCTGAGCTACAGGGAGTTAGATTTGTCATTTTAGGTGAAAATTGGGGGGAAAAAGGGGCAGATCCTTAAGAGGTTTTAAAGTACAAAAGGGGAAATAAATCAACATAAATATGGGTTGTATTTACAATGGTGTTTGTTATTCACTGGTTGCCCTTTTCTCGTGGCATCAGGTCACAAGAAAATTGATTGCACACTGTGGTATTTCACCCAGTAGATATGGGAGTTTATCAAAATTGGATTTGTTTTCAAATTCTTTGTGGATCTGTGTAATCTGAGGGAAATATGTCTCTGATATGGTCATACATTTGGTAAGAGGTTAGGAAGTACAGCTCAGTTTTCACCTCATGTTGTGGGCAGTGTGCACATAGCCTGTCTTCTCTTGAGAGCCAGGTCTGCCTACGTCAGCCTTTCTCAATAGCAAGGCTATGCTCACTGAGTCTGTACATAGTCAAAGCTTTCTTTAATTTTGGGTCAGTCACAGTGGTCAGGTATTCTGCCGCTGTGTACTCTCTGTTTAGGGCCAAATAGCATTCTAGTTTGCTCTGTTTTTTTAAACAGTCTTTCCAATGTGTCAAGTAATTATCTTTTTGTTTTCTCATGATTTGGTTGGGTCTAATTGTGTTGCTGTCCTGGGGCTCTGTGGGGTGTGTTCGTGTTTGTGAACAGAGCCCCAGGACCAGCTTGCTTAGGGGACTCTTCTCCAGGTTCATCGCTCTGTAGGTGATGGCTTCATTATGGAAGGTTTGGGAATATCTTCCTTTTAGGTGGTTGTAGAATTTAATGGCTGGATTTTGATAATTAGCGTGTATCAGCCTAATTCTGCTCTTAATGCATGATTTGTTGTTTTACGTTGTACACTGAGGATATTTTTGCAGAATTCTGCATGCAGAGTCCCAATTTGGTGTTTATCCCGTTTTGTGAATTCTTGATCGCGAGCAGACCCCAGACCTCACAACCATAAAGAACAATGGGTTCTATTTCTCTCTCTCTCCCTTTGTGTCTCTCTCCCTCTCTCTCTCTCTTTCTCCATCGCTCTCTCTCTGACATGACCTTCCTGGCCCCCCTGGCATCATTACATCCACACACACCCCCATCACAACAGTGATCATTCTTGTCTTTGGTGCGTTTTGAGGTGCAGGTTTGCAGTGAATATTAGATGTTGTTTTAAGTGTTTTATTGTCAAATCAAATACATTTGCTGTTTGTGTATTCACAAGGGAAGTAGGGCCTAGAAAATCACAGGAAATCACACAGAAAATCTATTTATTTTATCCAGACAGATAAATATCAGCAAGCTAGACTAGATAACTGCAGCAAAATAGCTAGCTAGCTGTTCTCTGATTGGCTAAACGGACCCTTCTCATCTCAACTCTTTAGCTAAGATTGTACATGTTAAATCTTGGAAACTCCAGCAGCCGACATGAGACGTTCTAATTCTAGACTGATCAGATCAACCAAACTTCGATCGAAAGCTGAAAAAAATTGCCTTGTCTTGCTTCTCTCGTCTGTACCGAGTGCAGCAATATCAGTAGGTTAGTTATTAGTTTCTCAACAACAGTCTTAACGGGAGTGGAAATCTCCCTCTAAGTGTTTTTTAATTAGTCCAGATCAGGCAGACTGTCCCTGGTGCTACATTCAACATTCTTCTAAGTGCCAGAATACTTGAAGAGTTTATTTCTGAAATGCTACATATCCATGTTCAGAAATATTAGATTAGCTTTTATTGTTAAAATAACTTTACGAAAGAGATTGGTCTGTTTTTTTTCTTCACTATCTAATCGTGACATGGGGTTTTTCAATGACAGACATGTATTTTTCAATAACAGACATGTATTTTTCAATGACTGACATGTATTTTTCAATAACAGACATGTATTTTTCAATAACAGACATGTATTTTTCATTTTTCAATGACAGACATGTATTTTTCAATGACAGACATGTATTTTTCAATAACAGACATGTATTTTTCAATGACAGACATGTATTTTTCAATGACAGACATGTATTTTTCAATGACAGACATGTATTTTTCAATGACAGACATGTATTTTTCAATAACAGACATGTATTTTTCAATAACAGACATGTATTTTTCAATAACAGACATGTATTTTGCAATGACAGACATGTATTTTTCAATGACAGACATGTATTTTTTATTTTTCAATAACAGACATGTATGGTTTTTTTTGCACAACGCTATACTGTATACCCACCACCCTTTCAGAGAAATAAGTTGCTTTGCTAGGTGTTACACAGTCAAATGCAACGAATAACTACATTTTTAATAAAGAATATACATATTAGACATTTACAACATCCATATTTGTATATTTTTTTTTAGAAACAAAAATGTATCAATACAGGAATAATGTCATTTTCGTTTGGCATTGTAGTCATTTAGCAGTCATCTTATCCAGAGGGACTTACAGGTAGTGTATTAATCTTAAAATAGCTGGATGAGCCACATATCACAGTTAAATATACAAACTTTCCATTCCAGATTAACAATGGATATATAGCTTTTAGCAACAAAAACAAACTACATTTTAATACACACATAACATCTATGAATTAAAAATCGGAGCAATATTTTACACACACAAAAGGTACTATAAGCAATAATTTCTAGTGAAAAATAGTGATTTGAATACATTCTTCTTTATTTACGAAGAAACACTAAACAAACTAACAAAACGAACGCGAAGCTAATAATAACGAGTGCTGACATGTAACTACACATAGACAATAACCCACAAAAACCTAAATGGAAAATTGCAACCTAAATAGGATCCCCAATCAGAGACAACGATAAACAGCTGTCTCTGATTGGGAACCAATTCAGGCCACCATAGACCTACATTTACCTAGACAATACCAAAACCCCATAGATATACAAAAAACCCTAGACAAGACAAAACACATACCAGCCTCGTCACACCCTGACCTAACCAAAATAATAAAGAAAACAAAGATAACTAAGGTCATGGCGTGACAGTTTGGGAAATAAACTCTACACCTGTGCCACTCTGGACAGTAATACAGTGATTCGCTGATTCATCTGAATGATTACAATGATTATGTTAGACCACAACACTGTTTTACTCCCATCCAATCCGGAGTCACAACACTTACGTTACATCCAGAGTTTAGACCACAACACTGTTTTACTCCCACCCAATCCGGAGTCACAACACTTACGTTACATCCAGAGTTTAGACCACAACACTGTTTTACTCCCATCCAATCTGGAGTCACAACACGTATGTTACATCCAGAGTTTAGACCACAACACTGTTTTACTCCCACCCAATCTGGAGTCACAACACTTATGTTACATCCAGAGTTTAGACCACAACACTGTTTTACTCCCACCCAATCCGGAGTCACAACACTTATGTTAAACCACTATTGTCTAAACAGCGAAAGCTGATTTGTCTTTAATCAAAGTAGGCCTCGGATGAGTTCAAATGTTATGCTTGAAAATCTGACTCGGGATGGAAACCTAGTTAACACTTGATTTGGATAGTCCATCTGCAGATGCTCTACAGACTATCAGTAACATTTCAACTAACTATCTACTAACCCTAGCTCTAAACCCTAACCTTAGCAAGTAGTTTCTTATCGACCAATATTTTGTTGCTAATATCTAGAGCATCTACAGATAGAAAATCCAGACTAAATCAAGTTAAAACCTACAGGAAGAGCTATTCCTGGGTATACACTAAATAAAAACATTCAGACACTTCTGGCTCATCTTGATTTTACTGTTCTCACATACCCAAACCCAACACCACAACCACACAGCATAACCCCTATTTCTAGCAGATGCGAACCCTAGGAATTTAGCCAAAGCTAAGAAAATCTCATCTAAGCTGTCTGAGGAAATTAGCCAGTTGTTCTAGGTATAGATGATGACACAACCAGATCTAATGAGTGGTGCAAAGCAGTCTAGTTTCATCACAAACTCGTGTACCTCACCTTACTTGCCTCATCCCACTCTAGCGACTCCGTGTGGTGGGCCGGACGCCAGCAGGTTGACTTCGGTTGTCAATTGAAAGGTATTTCCTCCGACACATTGGTGCAGGGTTAAGCGGGCGGGTGTTTAAGGAGCACGGTCTTGCGGGTCATGTTTCGGAGAACGTATGATTTGACTTTCAACCTCCCGAGTCCGTTGGGGAGTTGCAGCGATGAGACAAGATCATAATTGAAAAAATATGAATAAAAGAATGACGACTGTCATTCATATTGCATTCAGCCAGCTTATTGTAACATTGATGGGTAAAGGCATTAATAGGTTTAGGCTTTCCTATACCCATCATGTGGTTGCTACAACCTAGCCTATGAATGACAGTTAGCAACGCATGTCACGTCCTGACCACATCCTGACCACGTCCTGACCACGTCCTGACCACGTCCTGATCACGTCCTGACCACGTCCTGATCACGTCCAGATCACGTCCTGACCACGTCCTGACCATGTCCTGACCTTTTTTTTGTCTCTGTTTTAGTTTGGTCAGGGCGTGAGTTGGGGTGGGCATTTTATGTTTTGTATTTCTGTGTGTGACCTGGTATGGTTCCCAATCAGAGACAGCTGTCGGTCGTTGTCTCTGATTGAGAACCATACTTAGGCAGCCTGTTTTCCCACTTTGGGTTGTGGGTAGTTGTTTTCTGTGTCTGTGTTTTACCATACAGAACTGTTTCAGTCTCGTTCATTCTCTTTTTGTTGTTTTGTCATTCAGTGTTCAGTTGTATTTCATTAAAATGGACACTTACCACGCTGCACATTGGTCCGATCTTTCATACTCGTCATCAGACGAGGACGAGTACCGTTACAACGCAGGTGCCTAATCAAAGTGACAGACAGTGACACATTCAATACCGCCTTGTACACTCTTGCCTGCATCTAGCTATCCCTGTTTTATCCCTGTTAAGTTCCATTTGCTTCCATTTAAGAAACCTTTTCTACAGAATCGGTGGAATGAATACACCCCTGATCACCTACACAGTTCACTTTCATAGCAGCCAGATAAAACCACATGTATCACTTTGCTTGTTGTATAATTCCTTCTCGCATCTACGCGCTCTCACCTTTTCCCTTCGCTTGTGAACTTCATTGCGCAACATAACAGCTGTCTGTGACCAAGCGAAAACATTTTCACAAGCCAAACCTTCATATTATAACTGCTAACCGCTACACGCAGCCTATATTATGGTCACCATATTAGCACCACGTCAGAGTCAACATGGCTTCCAGAATGAACACGTTAGATACCCACTACAATCATGCAGTACAGTGTACAGCAAGCAGTTTAGCAGTTACATTAGCGTGCCCCGTTGGCAATAAATTAATAAAACCAAAAGCTTACCGAGACTTGGAATATTTCCAGTAGCCAGCTAACAAAGCATCCTTCTCTGTTTGAGCCGGGTGTTTGCGTAGGCTAAACTAGCTAGCTGCATTCACTAGTTAAGTAACTCTCTCTCTCTTCAATGTAGCCAGAGGACTACGGAAGCTAGCTGTCCTTCGGATACACCATGGTGCTACCCTACAGAGTGATGTTGAGGCTACTGTAGACCTTCATCGCAAAACAGTGTAATTTAAATCAATTATTTAGTGTTATTTAAATATATTTTGTGTTATTTTATCTAAAAAGTATTTTTCTTAAATTCACTGAGGAGGATGTCCTCCACTGAAAAAACACTCACCAATAGACATGCACTTACATAACCTACGAAACTGACGCAGCAATGAATCTTAGGATTCTTCCCACTGTCAAAAGAAGATTGAAAAGTTGAAAACCCAGTGGGTAGTTGTAGTTGTAGTTAGGGGCAGTACGTTCCTGTCATACCAGTCAAGAGCTATGGCTAGTTTAAATGACTCATAACTATTACATAAAGACGACTGGTTTGCTTCTAGGACTGTCTACTTACTCCTGTCGAAGCAAAACAAAATTCTTCATTCTTTATCTAATGGAAAATAGATAGACATATTGTTGTGATAGGGCATACATTAAAAAGCATACCACCACTAGTTGTGGCAGGCTGGTAGCATACCTTTCAAAAACATCTCGCTAATGGTTTACAGACAGACCAATTGGAACATGTGTGTGTGCTGTGTGGGGTCTGTTCTTTGTGTGTGTGTGTGTGTGTGTGTCATCAATGCCTGCACAGTAAGTCTTTGAAGCAGCTGTCTGACAGACAAAGGCAGGAAGCATGTAAGCTCAGGGCTTATCTACCACAAACCTCCACCCCATACAGCATTGCTTGATCCTGTATGTGCCACATCATTAGAAATCACTCCTTACAGAGGAATAGGAGAGAGAGAGAGAGAGAGAGACACAGAGACAGAGAGACAGAGAGACAGAGACAGAGAGACAGAACTAGAGCACCTAACACATCTCAGGTCAGAGAGTTCTATTAGTCATCTCTCAGAGCAGACAAGGTGACATATGGACCCCTGGCCTGGCGTCAACTCCTCTGATGTTTACTACAACAAAAGAAAGACAGAAAATAACCTGTTACATAATTCTTCAACAGTTGGACTGGTGTTAGGATGTGCTTTTCCTTTTTCACATTCATTTATTAGCCAAGCTGTAAGTCAGACTTACAGTGTTAATACCTGTTTGTTACAAATCCCTTTTGGCCCAACAGTCTAGGGGGGATGGTAGTGAGACCCGTAACATAACTCATGTAAATTATAATTGTGACAAAGTACGTGTGAACGAAATAACCACGACAACCGAAATAATACCGTCAAACTCAGGGTTTATTGTAAAACACACGGTAATGGGGGGGGGGCAGGAAAAGGGGCTGAGCTGGACCCATAACACCCCTAAGCTAGACACTAGCCTATTTCAACAACAGCTAACTAACTAACCAAAAATACAGTGGGTGGTCCACCCAGTTCTAACTAGTGTTTTTAACAAAGTTTACCTACGGGTAGTGTATGCCCATGGGCGACTTGTCTTGGTTTCCCCTTTTCCCACCAGCAAACACCATAAGCAAAAACAATACTCACAGGAGATGACAAAGTGATATGGAGGTGCTCAAACAAAAGAGAGGTTAATTAATACACAGAGAGCGAGATCTACATACATGGCATTTACAAAGAGATTGAGCTACTGAAATCTATAAAGAATAGAGATCTACCAACATGGCATTACAAAGAGATTGTGCTTGAAATCTATATAGAACAGAGATCTACCAACATGGCATTATAAAGAGATTGAGCTCTCCTGAAATCTACAAAGAACAGCGATCTACCAACATGGCATTACAAAGATTGAGCTCTTGAACAAACAAATGATGGGGTTTTTAAACCATGGGGAAGGAACTGTGATAGGGTAGGAAACAGGAGGAGGTGTGTCTTCTGATTGATGGGTTGATTGTTGACTGATTGGGGAGTAATGATTTTCACCTGTGAGGGGAGAAGGAGAGAAAAGAACACACACAGGATACACACAGACACAGGATACCTGTATCCGTAACACTCCCACCCTTAAAAGAGCAACCCTAGGGATTGCGACCACAGTATTACAATTAATACTCACAACAAACAACAACAATTAATACTCACAACAACAATGTCAACCTTGCCAAAACATACAAAAATCATTTTTACACACGAGACAAAGCATCTGCCAACACATTATCTGAACCCTTTTTGTGGCGGATTTCCAAATTATAATTTTGTACAATCAGCGCCCAACGCATAAGGCGCTGGTTCTGGTTGTACATTCGGTGGAGAAAAACTAAGGGGTTATGGTCAGTATACACAATCACTGGTAGGGCACTGGAACCAATGTATACTTCAAAGTATTGCAGAGCCAACAACAAAGCAAGAGCTTCTTGTTCTATTGTCGCATAATTTGTTTGACATTTATTAAATTTCCGTGAGAAATAACAAAAAGGATGATCCACTCCACTCTTGTCCTGCTGCAGTAGAACAGCACCAGCACCTCTGGCACTAGCATCTACCTCAAGTTTGAATGGTTGTTCAAAATCCGGAGCAGCAAGTACAGGGGTACTACATAAGAGTGCTTTCGCAGATTCAAAAGCGCTCTTACATTCAGGGGACCACACAAATGGTCTAGCCGGACTAAGCAAATCGGTCAATGGAGCAACTACCGCAGAGAAATTTTTACAGAAGCTACGGTAGTAGCCAACCATCCCTAAAAAGCGGCGTAGTTCTCGTCTGGTGGTAGGTGCAGGGAATGCAGTTATAGCCAAGACCTTGGCATCAACAGGGCGCACCTGTCCATGGCCAACCTCTTTACCGAGATAGGTAACAGTAGCCTTCCCAAACTCGCACTTTGCTAAGTTCAGGGTTAGAGAAGCAGCTGCCAACCGTTCACATACTACCCTTAGCAAGTCAACATGATCTGACCACTCAGACGAATAAATCACTAGGTCATCAAGGTATGCACTACAATTAGGAACGCCAGCTAATACGGAGTTAACCAGTCGTTGGAAAGTGGCTGGTGCATTTCGCATCCCAAAAGCCATGACTGAGTACTGTAGGAAGTTGTCTGGGGTCACAAAGGCAGAAATCTCTGAAGCACGTGAAGTTAACGGAACCTGCCAGTAACCTTTTAAGAGGTCCAACTTGGTTACATACTTAGCAGCACCAATAGTGTCGATACAGTCGTCCAGTCTGGGTAACGGGAACGAATCTGGCATTGTGACAGAATTTACCTTTCGATAATCCGTACATAACCTGGACGTACCATCAGGTTTAGGAACCAGAATGCAAGGAGAACTCCAAGGGCTTGAACTTGGCTTAGCCAGGTCATTCTCCAACAAATATCTCACCTCATCCCTCATTATCTTCCTCTTGGAAGCGTTGATACGATATGGGTGTTGCTTGATAGGTGTAGCATTTCCAACATTAATGTCATGTTCCAACACATTTGTGCGAGTAGGAACGTCATTAAAGAGACATGGAAAACTGTGTAGTAGCCTCACAATATCATTAGCCTGTCCATCCGTTAAATGAACCAGACCTGACTGGATAGACAGCAGCATTTCTGAGTTGGGCAATCTAACACACTGCTGCTGAGTATTGCGCAACTCCAAGCCATCAACATCATCAATATGACAGTCCACTATCCATATCACAGTAGTAGCAGAGGAGACAGCAGTACCTTCCTCTGTTTTTGAACTATCTAACTGTGTGATGGGTCGGGTGTGGTATGCTTTCAACATGTTAATGTGACACACACGAGATTGGCGTTTTCTATCAGGAGTTTGAAGCACATAGTCAGTTTCACTTATTTTCTTTTCAATCAAATAAGGACCAGAGAAACGAGCTGACAGTGAAGATCCTGGAACAGGTAATAACACCAGTACTTGGTCACCGGGCTGTAGTGGACGAGAAACAGCCTCTTTATCATAGTGTCTTTTCATGCTCCTCTGTGAGGAAGACAGAGCTTCCTTTGCGAGAGCACAAGCTTGGTGTAGGCGCTCACGAAAGCGACTAACATAGTCCAACACATTCTCATCTCTGGTACACAACTCTTGGGACAAGAACTGTTCTTTAAGGACTTTCATTGGTCCTCTCACTGTGTGACCAAACACTAGTTCAGCCGGGCTGAAACCTAGGGACTCCTGCACAGTTTCACGAGCAGCAAACAAAACTAGAGGAACTCCCTCATCCCAATCTTTCTCAGATTTCAAACAATATTTACGTAGCATAGACTTCAGTGTCTGATGCCATCTTTCAAGCGCACCCTGAGACTCTGGGTGATAGGCGCTTGATACACGGTGCGTAATTGATAAGGATTTCAACACCTGCTTGAAGAGCTTGGATAGGAAATTGGTACCTTGATCGCTTTGTACCACCTTAGGTAACCCAAATGTCGTGAAGAATTTTATTAAAGCTTTACTCACTATCGGAGCTGTAATCCTTCTCAGAGGAATAGCCTCGGGGTATCTTGTAGCCATACACATTATCGTTAACAAAAACTGGTTACCCGATTTTGTCTTCGGTAACGGTCCGACACAATCAACCACCACATGCTCGAATGGTTCACCTATGACAGGTATGGGACAAAGAGGAGCGGGAGGAATAACCTGATTTGGTTTTCCTGTTATCTGACAGGTGTGGCATGTCCGACAGAACTGAGCCACATCTTGTTTTAAACCCGGCCAAAAAAAATGTCGAAGGATCCGATCATACGTCTTTGTAATTCCTAAATGACCAGACCACTGGTGATCATGAGCAAGGGATAACACATTTTGTCGAAAGGCTGTAGGAATCACTATTTGGTAAACAGCATTCCAATCTCCACCCGCGTCAACATGGGATTTCCATTTACGCATGAGGAGATTACCATCAATGAAGTAAGCCACATTCTTCTTCTTCACCTCTTCTAACGAGACAACACTAGAAAAACATTTAGTAAGCTTGTTGTCAACCTTTTGGTTAGCAATCAGCTGCTCACGAGCGACTGGTAACTGTATTGCATCAGCAATAAGTTTAACGTTCTTTAATTCTTTCCTGGGCTGTTTGTCAGAGGTGATCAGCTTCTCAGAGGTATCACACAATCCATCCTCTTGATCATCCTCTTTGAACAGAACAGTGTTCGACAAATCTATCACGTCACCCTCTTGTAGTGCCTGAGCACGAGTGACAGCACAAGCGGGGAACAAATGTGGATAACTCTGTGCCAACTCATTCGAGAGAGAGTGGTCACTTTTATCCAATACTTCCAATACGGGTACTACCTTTCCTCCGGCAATATCGTTACCCATTATAAAGGTCACACCTTTCACTGGCAACTTAGGACGTACCCCCACTCTGAATATTCCACTGATTAACTCAGAGTGTACTTTCACAAAGTGCAATGGCACTGGGACAAAACCCATTTCAATACCCTGCACTAACACACTGGAACCACAGTATGTATCGTCAGATAAGGGCAACACATCAGACAATATAAACGACTGCGCCGCACCAGTATCTCTAAGGATTTTAACCGGACGCTGAGACGCTTCGTCATTCGCTAGGGACACAAACCCCTCGGAAATGAATGGTTCATAACTGCGGTCGGGGACTGAGACTTTCAAACTACAGTTACCCTGAGGCAGCTGTTTTGTTGCAGACCTCACAACCGTACGAATTAGAGCAACACCTGTTGGTGGCTTGGCACGAAGAGGCATCCCTTGTTTGCGTTTAAGCAGGAAGCAATCATTAATCATATGTCCCACTTTATGACAATAGAAACAGGAACGCTCATTCTTCTGGCGTGCTTGATATACTACTGCGGGCCGACTAGGGCTAAAGGTAGGAAACTCAGTGGCTCTACTCTCAGTATGAGCCGAAAACACACTCTGGTGCGTCAACACAAACTCGTCTGCCAACACAGACGCTTCTGCCAGGGAGGATACTTTCTGTTCGTTTAGGTAAACTACAATGCGTTCGGGTAAGCAATTTTTAAACTCTTCCAACAAGATTAACTCCCGGAGAGAGTTGAAATCAGTTACCTTACTAGCAGCATGCCATTTATCAAACAGATTTCCCTTGTCTCTAGCAAATTCCACATAAGTCTTACTAGAAGACTTTCTATGAGACCTAAATCTCTGTCGGTATGCCTCAGGCACAAGCTCATAGGCACGAAGAACAGTAGCTTTGACCACTTCATAATTCAAACTGTCCTCCAGAGGTAACGCTGACAAAACCTCTTGGGCTTTACCAGTTAATTTACACTGAAGTAATAGACACCATACCTCTTCAGGCCATTTCAATACTACGGCTATACGCTCAAATACACAAAAATAGGAGTCAACCTCTGACTCTCTGAACAAAGGTACTAAGGCTATCTGCCTACTAATGTCAAACGTGTTTGAGGACACAGCAGGTGAGGACGGCTCACAAACAGGCACAGTAGGAACGAAGGCTAGCCTCGCTGTCTCTGCCTCCAGTTCCATCTGCCGCATTTTAAACGTCATCTGCCGCTGTTCTCTTTCTGCCTCAATTTTACACATCATCTGCCGTTGTTCTCTTTCTGCCTCAATTTTACACATCTCCAACTGGAGAGTCTCTCGCCTAATTTGGGCTCTCTCTTCCACCTCTAGTTGGAACTGTGCTAAACGGACATCCCTTCTGGCATCACCGTTTGACAGTGGGGAGAGTGGATCAAAATGGGACAATGTGGCTGGTGTTTTAGCCTCGCCCTCATTATCAGACACCAATGGGCTTACAGGAGCAGCAACATCCCCTACAGGGTTAGTATGCTCAGGCAGCGGTAACACAAGCACCTGCTCTTCCAACAATACATTTAATACTAGCTCTTTAACCTCCGCCTTAACTACACTCTGCGGAATCGATATTGAGTAATGGTCAGCCAAGGTCATTAAATCAACTCTACGACATTTATCAAAAACCTCCCACGAAGGGTTATCCAAAAAGGACTTCAAATCAAAAGTAGCCATCTTACACTACTTCACAAGAGCCAACGAAAATAGCAAACACTAATGCTACTTCAGCTATGACGTTCAGCTATGACGTTCAACACTGAACTATCTACATGAGGGTGTCAGTAAAGACAGATCCCGGATGAGCCCCCACTTATGTTACGAATCCCTTTTGGCCCAACAGTCTAGGGGGGATGGTAGTGAGACCCGTAACATAACTCATGTAAATTATAATTGTGACAAAGTACGTGTGAACGAAATAACCACGACAACCGAAATAATACCGTCAAACTCAGGGTTTATTGTAAAACACACGGTAATGGGGGGGGGGGAGCAGGAAAAGGGGCTGAGCTGGACCCAAGGAAAGAAATAAATATGCAAAAACACCCCTAAGCTAGACTAGCCTATTTCAACAACAGCTAACTAACTAACCAAAAATACAGTGGGTGGTCCACCCAGTTCTAACTAGTGTTTTTAACAAAGTTTACCTACGGGTAGTGTATGCCCATGGGCGACTTGTCTTGGTTTCCCCTTTTCCCACCAGCAAACACCATAAGCAAAAACAATACTCACAGGAGATGACAAAGTGATATGGAGGTGCTCAAACAAAAGAGAGGTTAATTAATACACAGAGAGCGAGATCTACATACATGGCATTTACAAAGAGATTGAGCTACTGAAATCTATAAAGAATAGAGATCTACCAACATGGCATTACAAAGAGATTGTGCTTGAAATCTATATAGAACAGAGATCTACCAACATGGCATTATAAAGAGATTGAGCTCTCCTGAAATCTACAAAGAACAGCGATCTACCAACATGGCATTACAAAGATTGAGCTCTTGAACAAACAAATGATGGGGTTTTTAAACCATGGGGAAGGAACTGTGATAGGGTAGGAAACAGGAGGAGGTGTGTCTTCTGATTGATGGGTTGATTGTTGACTGATTGGGGAGTAATGATTTTCACCTGTGAGGGGAGAAGGAGAGAAAAGAAACACACACAGGATACACACAGACACAGGATACCTGTATCCGTAACACTGTTAATGAACTATAAGTCAGACTTACAGTGTTAATACCTGTTAATGAACTATAGGTCAGACTTACAGTGTTAATACCTGTTAATGAACTATAAGTCAGACTTATTGTGTTAATACCTGTTAATGAACTATAGGTCAGACTTATTGTGTTAATACCTGTTAATGAACTATAGGTCAGACTTATTGTGTTAATACTGTTTATGAACAAGAATAAATGATTAAAACAGTACCTGAGACTAGGTTGGAAGGAGGCTTGGTGAAATGGAATGAAATGCTGTAAAAGAGAGTTCAGCTATGATTCTTAGTGTTCAGTAAATATCGATACATAGAGAGGAATGTTTCAATTGTCTAAATACTTGCTTGTTGGTTGTTGTTTTATTTTCACACGCAATTAATAAATTGGTGTCCGGCATCCGAATTAGCAAAATGCTTTTGTTTGGGTTTTATTTACATTCCTCGTTACCAAAACGCAGCTGTCACCCACAAGGTTTTTCTCTCAAGGATGTCAAAAACATTCCTAGGGTGGTTGAGTGATTTTTTTTTAAAAGTTTGAAATAGAGTCAAATACTTCATAGAGTCAAATGCGTTATTTTGTCTTTTATTTTCCAAATGCCTCGTTGTTTTGTAGTTTGGGCACAAGGCACATCCCACGCTATGTGCCCAGCCTTCACATCTGTCTTTGGTAAAGACCCTGCCTAACCCCAACCCTAAGAGTCTGCTGGTAGCCAGCTTCCTCTCTCTCTGTACCCTCCCTCTACCATCAGGTATTATCAAAAACACCTACACTCATCTCCAATGGGACTCAACTGTGCCGTTACTCAGTCACACAGACAGAACCATACGGAGTTGAGAAGACTAAAATAACATTTTCAGACTAGATTCACAAAACGCACATGCTTTCTCATATGGACTCTGTATTAAAGATCTCCGGGACATCCGGGCTTCCTGTTGCACACCCCAGAACTATTTCTCTCTGTGTCATCCTCCCTCCATCTCACCTTCCCTCTATCCCACCATCCCTCCCTCCATCTGGCTGTCTTCCTTTAAGGAATAGCTGCCGGTAAATTACAGTAACACATGCTCCAGACGAGACAAGACGAAAATATGATCTTTTGGAATACTGTCAGCTTCTGTCTGACTGACTCTCTGACTGACTGTCTGACTGACTGTCTTGTTGATCTGACTGTCTATCTGACTGTCTGACTGACTGTCTGACTGACTGTCTCACTGTCTGACTGTCTGTTGAGCTGACTGTCTATCTGACTGACTGACTGACTGACTGTCTGTTGATCTGACTGTCTATCTGACTGTCTGACTGACTGTCTCACTGTCTGACTGACTGTCTCACTGTCTGACTGTCTGACGATCTGACTGTCTATCTGACTGACTATCTGACTGTCTATCTGACTGTCTGACTGACTGTCTCACTGTCTGACTGTCTGACGATCTGAACGTCTATCTGACTGACTATCTGACTGTCTATCTGACTGTCTGACTGACTGTCTCACTGTCTGACTGACTGTCTCACTGTCTGACTGTCTGACTGTCTGTTGATCTGACCGTCTATCTGACTGTCTGACTGACTGTCTGACTGACTGTCTCACTGTCTGACTGTCTGACGATCTGACTGTCTATCTGACTGACTATCTGACTGTCTATCTGACTGTCTGACTGACTGTCTCACTGTCTGACTGACTGTCTCACTGTCTGACTGTCTGACTGTCTGTTGATCTGACCGTCTATCTGACTGTCTGACTGACTGTCTGACTGACTGTCTCACTGTCTGACTGACTGTCTCACTGTCTGACTGAATACGTTTGCATCTTTTGGATAAATGTCAGTTTTTGCATTGCGTGTGTGAGATTGTTTTTCTGCACTGCTTAACACAAAGAGGAGGGAAACCCAGAATATCAGACAGACAAAGACAGCATATCAGGCAGAGAGTACTTCACAAAGACAGTATATCAGACAGACAGTATATCAGACAGACAGCATATCAGACAGACAGTATATCAGACAGAATATCAAAGAGACAAAGACAGAATATCAGACAGACAGAATATCTGACAGACAAAGACAGTATATCAGACAGACAGAATATCAGACAGACAGAATATCAGACAGACAAAGACAGCATATCAGACAGACAGTATATCAGACAGACAAAGACAGCATATCAGACAGACAGAATATCAGACAGACAGAATATCAGACAGACAAAGACAGTACACATTTTGTTACGTTACAGCCTTATTCTGCAATGGATTACGTTGTTTTTCCCCCCTCGTTAATCTACACAATATAGATATCCCATAATAAGGAAGCAAAAACAGGTTTAGAAATTTTTGCAAATGTATTAAAATTAAAAAACGTAAATATCACATTTACATAAGTATTCAGACCCTTTATTCAGTGCTTTGTTGGAAGAAGATGGTGCCGACTGACATGGCAGCTCTGCTTCTAGCTTCTAAGCAACTTTGCAGTATTTTTTTTTTTTGTGTGTTATTTTGAACATTAGTCCAGAATGTTTCTTGTGGGACTGTAACATACTCCGTTTCACAGAATCATGTCTCTCTCCGGATATACGGTCCCGGTCCATACAGCCAGCTGGGTTCTCAGTACATCGCGCAGACAGGAATAAAGAACTCTCCGGGAAGAAGAAAGGCTGTGGTGTATTTTATGATTAACTACTAATGGTGTGATTGTGATAATGTACAGAAACTAAAGTCCTGTTGTTCACCCAACCTAGAAAACATCACAATCAAATGCCAACCGTAATAGATCTCAAGAGAATTATCTTCGGTTATAGTCATAGCTGTGTATATTCCCCCTCAAGCAGATACCACAACAGCCACCACGGAACTACACTGGACTTTATGCAAACTGGAAACCACATATCCTGAGGCCGCATTTATTGTTGCTGGGGATTTTAACAAAGCACATTTGAGGAAAACCAACCGAAGGTATAGCAACACATTGACTGTAGTACTCGCTCTGGAAAAACACTCGACCACTGCTACTCCCCCTTCCGGAATGCCTACAAGGCCCTCCTCCGCCCTCCCTTTGGCAAATCAGATCACGACTCCATTCTGCTCCTCCATTGCTATAGGCAGAAATTCAAACAGGAAGTACCCGTGCTAAGGTCTATTCAATGCTGGTCTGACCAATCGGAATCCTTGCTTAAAGATTGCTTTGATCACGCGGACTGGGATATGTTCCAGGTAGCCTCTGAGAATAACATTGACGTGTACACGGAAACGGTACCTGAGTTCATTAGGAAATGGGGATGCTGTTCCCATTGTGACTATTAAAACCTACCCTAACCAGAAACCGTGGATAGTTGGCAGCATTCTCACAAAACTGAAAGCGCGAACCACCACATTTAACCAATGCAAGGTGACTGGGAATATGGCAGAATACAAACAATGTAGTTATTCCCTCCGTAAGGCAATCAAACAGGCAAAACGTCAGTACAGAGACAAAGTGGAGTCGCGGACCCCGACGTCTTTCTCCCGGACAAGCTAAACACCTTCTTCACCTGCATTGAGGATAACACAGTGCCACTGACACGGCCCACTCCCAAGGACTGTGGGCTCTCATTCTCCGTGGCCGACGTGAGTAAGACATTTAAGTGTGTTAACCTTCGCAAGGCTGCCGGCCCAGACGGCTTCCCTAGCCGAGTCCTCAGAGCATGCGAAGACCAGCTGGCTGGAGTGTTTACAGACAGATTCAATCTCTCCCTATCTCAGTCTGCTATCCCCTCATGGTTTCATCAGACCAGATAATCTTGCTTCTCATAGTATGAGAGTCTTTAGGTGCGTTTTGGCAAACTCCAGGCGGCTGTCATGTGCTTTTTACTGAAGAGTGGCTTCCTTCTGGCCACTCTACCATTAAAGGCTTGATTGCCAGAGTGCTGCAGAGATGGCTGTCCTTCTGGAAGGTTCTCCCATCTCCACAGATGAACTCTGGAGGTCTGTCAGAGTGACCGTCGGGTTCTTGGTCACCTCCCTGACCAAGTTCCTTCTCCCCCGATTGCTCAGTTTGGCCAGGCGGCCAGCTCTTGGAAAATTCTTGGTGGTTCCAAACTTCTTCCATGTAAGAATGATGGAGGCCACTGTGTTCTTGGGGACCTTTTGGTATCCTTCCCCAGATCTGTGCCTCGACACAATCCTGTCACGGAGCTCTACGGACAATTCCTTAGACCTCATGGCTTGGTTTTTACTCAGACATGCACTGTCAAAAGTGGGAGCTTATAAAGAGAGGTGTGTGGAATTAACATTTGATCTGATCTTCATCTAAATCACTTCAATAGACAATCACATTGTCATGACGTTGCCCTCTTTGGGTACAGCAAGCCCCATCCCTCTCTCCCTGTATCCTACACCCAGGCTGTTGTGGTCAGAGAGAGGTCGTAAATTCCTGGAGTAGATCAAATCAAATCAAATCAAATCAAATCAAATTTTATTTGTCACATACACATGGTTAGCAGATGTTAATGCGAGTGTAGCGAAATGCTTGTGCTTCTAGTTCCGACAATGCAGTAATAACAAGTAATCTAACTAACAATTCCAAAACTACTGTCTTGTACACAGTGTAAGGGGAAAAAGAATATGTACATAAGGATATATGAATGAGTGATGGTACAGAGCAGCATAGGCAAGATACAGTAGATGGTATCGGGTACAGTATGTACAAATGAGATGAGTATGTAAACAAAGTGGCATAGTATAGTATAAAGTGGCTAGTGATACATGTATTACATAAGGATACCGTCGATGATATAGAGTACAGTGTATACGTATGCATATGAGATGAATAATGTAGGGTAAGTAACATTTATATAAGGTAGCATTGTTTAAAGTGGCTAGTGATATATTTACATCATTTCCCATCAATTCCCATTATTAAAGTGGCTGGAGTTGAGTCAGTGTCAGTGTGTTGGCAGCAGCAACTCAGTGTTAGTGGTGGCTGTTTAACAGTCTGATGGCCTTGAGATAGAAGCTGTTTTTCAGTCTCTCGGTCCCAGCTTTGATGCACCTGTACTGACCTCGCCTTCTGGATGATAGCGGGGTGAACAGGCAGTGGCTCGGGTGGTTGATGTCCTTGATGATCTTTATGGCCTTCCTGTGACATCGGGTGGTGTAGGTGTCCTGGAGGGCAGGTAGTTTGCCCCCGGTGATGCGTTGTGCAGACCTCACTACCCTCTGGAGAGCCTTACGGTTGAGGGCGGTGCAGTTGCCATACCAGGCGGTGATACAGCCCGCCAGGATGCTCTCGATTGTGCATCTGTAGAAGTTTGTGAGTGCTTTTGGTGACAAGCCGAATTTCTTCAGCCTCCTGAGGTTGAAGAGGCGCTGCTGCGCCTTCTTCACGATGCTGTCTGTGTGAGTGGACCAATTCAGTTTGTCTGTGATGTGTATGCCGAGGAACTTAAAACTTGCTACCCTCTCCACTACTGTTCCATCGATGTGGATAGGGGGGTGTTCCCTCTGCTGTTTCCTGAAGTCCACAATCATCTCCTTAGTTTTGTTGACGTTGAGTGTGAGGTTGTTTTCCTGACACCACACTCCGAGGGCCCTCACCTCCTCCCTGTAGGCCGTCTCATCGTTGTTGGTAATCAAGCCTACCACTGTTGTGTCGTCCGCAAACTTGATGATTGAGTTGGAGGCGTGCGTGGCCACGCAGTCGTGGGTGAACAGGGAGTACAGGAGAGGGCTCAGAACGCAACCTTGTGGGGCCCCAGTGTTGAGGATCAGCGGGGAGGAGATGTTGTTGCCTACCCTCACCACCTGGGGGCGGCCCGTCAGGAAGTCCAGTACCCAGTTGCACAGGGCGGGGTCGAGACCCAGGGTCTCGAGCTTGATGACGAGCTTGGAGGGTACTATGGTGTTGAATGCCGAGCTGTAGTCGATGAACAGCATTCTCACATAGGTATTCCTCTTGTCCAGATGGGTTAGGGCAGTGTGCAGTGTGGTTGAGATTGCATCGTCTGTAGACCTATTTGGGCGGTAAGCAAATTGGAGTGGGTCTAGGGTGTCAGGTAGGGTGGAGGTGATATGGTCCTTGACTAGTCTCTCAAAGCACTTCATGATGACGGATGTGAGTGCTACGGGGCGGTAGTCATTTAGCTCATTTACCTTAGCTTTCTTGGGAACAGGAACAATGGTGGCCCTCTTGAAGCATGTGGGAACAGCAGACTGGTATAGGGATTGATTGAATATGTCCGTAAACACACCGGCCAGCTGGTCTGCGCATGCTCTGAGGGCGCGGCTGGGGATGCCATCTGGGCCTGCAGCCTTGCGAGGGTTAACACGTTTAAATGTCTTACTCACCTCGGCTGCAGTGAAGGAGAGACCGCATGTTTTCGTTGCAGGCCGTGTCAGTGGCACTGTATTGTCCTCAAAGCGGGCAAAAAAGTTATTTAGTCTGCCTGGGAGCAAGACATCCTGGTCCGTGACTGGGCTGGGTTTCTTCCTGTAGTCCGTGATTGACTGTAGACCCTGCCACATGCCTCTTGTGTCTGAGCCGTTGAATTGAGATTCTACTTTGTCTCTGTACTGGCGCTTAGCTTGTTTGATAGCCTTGCGGAGGGAATAGCTGCACTGTTTGTATTCGGTCATGTTACCAGACACCTTGCCCTGATTAAAAGCAGTGGTTCGCGCTTTCAGTTTCACACGAATGCTGCCATCAATCCACGGTTTCTGGTTAGGGAATGTTTTAATCGTTGCTATGGGAACGACATCTTCAACGCACGTTCTAATGAACTCGCACACCGAATCAGTGTATTCGTCAATGTTGTTATCTGACGCAATACGAAACATCTCCCAGTCCACGTGATGGAAGCAGTCTTGGAGTGTGGAGTCAGCTTGGTCGGAGCCTCTTGTTTTAGTTTCTGTCTGTAGGCAGGGATCAACAAAATGGAGTCGTGGTCAGCTTTTCCGAAAGGGGGGCGGGGCAGGGCCTTATATGCGTCGCGGAAGTTAGAGTAACAATGGTCCAAGGTCTTTCCTCCCCTGGTTGCGCAATCGATATGCTGATAAAATTTGGGGAGTCTTGTTTCCAGATTAGCCTTGTTAAAATCCCCAGCTACAATGAATGCAGCCTCCGGATAAATTGTTTCCAGTTTGCAGAGAGTTAAATAAAGTTCGTTCAGAGCCATCGATGTGTCTGCTTGGGGGGGGATATATACGGCTGTGATTATAATCGAAGAGAATTCTCTTGGTAGATAATGCGGTCTACATTTGATTGTGAGGAATTCTAAATCAGGTGAACAGAAGGATTTGAGTTCCTGTATGTTTCTTTCATCGCACCATGTCACGTTAGTCATAAGGCATACGCCCCCGCCCCTCTTTTTACCAGAAAGATGTTTTTTCCTGTCTGCGCGATGCGTGGAGAAACCTGTTGGCTGCACCGCTTCGGATAGCGTCTCTCCAGTAAGCCACGTTTCCGTGAAGCAAAGAACGTTACAGTCTCTGATGTCCCTCTGGAATGCTACCCTTGCTCGGATTTCATCAACCTTGTTGTCAAGAGACTGGACATTGGCAAGAAGAATGCTAGGGAGTGGTGCGCGCTGTGCCCGTCTCCGGAGTCTGACCAGAAGACCGCCTCGTTTCCCTCTCTTTCGGAGTCGTTTTTTTGGGTCGCTGCATAGGATCCACTCCGTTGTCCTGTTTGTAAGGCAGAACACAGGATCCGCGTCGCGAAAAACATATTCTTGGTCGTACTGATGGTGAGTTGATGCTGATCTTATATTCAGTAGTTCTTCTCGACTGTATGTAATGAAACCTAAGATGACCTGGGGTACTAATGTAAGAAATAACACGTAAAAAAACAAAAAACTGCATAGTTTCCTAGGAACGCGAAGCGAGGCGGCCATCTCTGTCGGCGCCGGAAGTAGTCAATGATCTCCTCATGGCCACAGTATAGAGACCGAGTGAATTTTCATAGAGAACAAAGGAATTTCTTCCACCTCACAGAACTTGAGGTCCGAACAACATTTATGTTCTGGAGAAGGTGAACTGAAACAGTTTTGTAAAGAGCAATGGTCCAAATTTCCTCCGGAACATTGTGCAGGTCTGATCTGAGGTTATTGCTGCCAAAGGAGGGTTCAACCAGTTATTAAATCCAAGGGTTCACATATGTTTCCCACCCTGCAATGTGAATGTTTACACGGTGTGTTCAATAAAGACATGAAAACGTATAATTGTTGGAGTGTTATTAGTTTTAGCAGACTGTTTGTCTATTGTTGTGACTTAGACAAGATTTGATTAAATCAATGCAGAAATCCAGGTAATTCCAAAGGTTTCACATACTTTTTCCTGACACTGTAAACTTGGGAGTATCATAGTAAAGGGTCAGAATACTTATGTAAATAAGGTATTTGTAACTTCTGCTTCCAACTCACACCCCCAATCACCTGAGTTCTAATCACCTGTTCACACACCTGTATGTCATTATCACACACTATTTAGTTCAGTTCTTTGCACCCCATCACTGTGAGGTATTGTTTGTTTTGTGACACGTCTTTCAGAGCGCTGGGGTTCCCCGTGAGTTACTCCTCCAATGTGTGACAGTTTTTGCCTGCCTCACTAACAACGCCTTTTGCCTATTCCCTGCCTGTACTTTAGCCTATTGGATCTCCAGGACGACGTTACAGCCTTTTTTCTGCCTGCCCCTGGACCCAGCTACCTACCTCCTCCTGTGTATGACCTTCTGCCTGCCCCTGGACCCAGCTACCTACCTCCTCCTGTGTATGACCTTCTGCCTGCTCCTGGACCCAGCTACCTACCTCCTCCTGTGTATGACCTTCTGCCTGCTCCTGGACCCAGCTACCTACCTCCTCCTGTGTATGACCTTCTGCCTGCCCCTGGACCCAGCTACCTACCTCCTCCTGTGCATGACCTTCTGCCTGCCCCTGGACCCTGCCTCCTCCTGTGTATGACCTTCTCCCTGCCCCTGGACCCAGCTACCTACCTCCTCCTGTGTATGACCTGCTGCCTGCCCCTGGACCCAGCTACCTACCTCTTCCTGTGTATGACCTTCTGCCTGCCCCTGTGTATGACCTTCTGCCTGCCCCTGGACCCAGCTACCTGCCTCCTCCTGTGTATGACCTTCTGCCTGCCCCTGGACCCAGCTACCTGCCTCCTCCTGTGTATGACCTGCCTGCCCCTGGACCCAGCTACCTGCCTCCTCCTGTGTATGACCTTCTGCCTGCCCCTGGACCCAGCTACCTGCCTCCTCCTGTGTATGACCTTCTGCCTGCCCCTGGACCCAGCTACCTGCCTCCTCCTGTGTATGACCTTCTGCCTGCCCCTGGACCCAGCTACCTGCCTCCTCCTGTGTATGACCTTCTGCCTGCCCCTGGACCCAGCTACCTGCCTCCTCCTGTGTATGACCTTCTGCCTGCCACTGGACCCAGCTACCTGCCTCCTCCTGTGTATGACCTTCTGCCTGCCCCTGGACCCAGCTACCTGCCTCCTCCTGTGTATGACCTTCTGCCTGCCCCTGGACCCAGCTACCTGCCTCCTCCTGTGTATGACCTTATGCCTGCCCCTTGACCCAGCTACCTGCCTCCTCCTGTGTATGACCTTCTGCCTGCCCCTGGACCCAGCTACCTACCTCCTCCTGTGTATGACCTTCTGCCTGCCACTGGACCCAGCTAGCTGCCTCCTCCTGTGTATGACTTTCTGCCTGCCCCTGGACCCAGCTACCTGCCTCCTCCTGTGTATGACCTTCTGCCTGCCCCTGGACCCAGCTACCTGCCTCTTCCTGTGATCCTTTGCAATAAACACCTGCTGCGCCCTACACTTGAAACCAGCTCTCTGTCTCCCCTCGTGTTCATTACAGTATTTCTGTTTTTTTATTTTAATACATTTGCAAGAATTGTTTTCGCTTTGTCATTATTTTGTATTGTGTGTTGATTGATGAGGATTTTTCTTCATCCAATTTAGAATAAGGCTGTAACGTAACAAAATGTGGAAAAGGGGAAGGGGTCTGAATACTTTCCAAATTCACAAAGTCCCTCTGTAGCACATCATTACAGCTGCTGGAGAAAACATGGATTACGTTTGGAACATCTAAAGTTAGAGCCAGAACACCAAATAACTGCCATTTCAGAAGTTAAGTAATGATGAATATTTACTCATACAGTACATTCCACGCATTGCGAGCATTACCATAAAAGTAGCCTACCTTTTCTATTTCAAAATGAATCACCATCACGAATGCCCTTAGGAGGTACATAATAATAAGGTAGAAGTTTGCTTGTCATGATTTATTACTGTCTATGTTACTGTTCAATTTCTGTCTGTTCTGAACATGCAGTACAGTGAGATTAATCATCTCTGGTACATTATGTACTTGGTGTACTGATACAGTAGGTACACGTTGGCTTTGATCTGAAAGGCACCAGTGTAGAGACTAGATAATACAAGACTGATGTGAAGTACAGACCTAGGGTCAAATACCATTTTTGTTTTCTGAGCTTGTCTGGCGTAGTGGAACCAATGGAATAGATCTCACAATAGAACCGTGCATATCTAGAGGCTCAGTGGAGGCTGGTGACCTGAAACATTGAAGGAGGATGGGAGACCCATGGTATACCTGTCACGACTTCCCCTCTCCTTGTTCTCCGTGTTCGGGCGGCGTTCGACGTCACCGGCCTTCTAGCCATAGCCGATCCACTTTTCATTTTCCATTTGTTTTGTCTTTGTCTTACACACCTGGTTTCAATCCCCCAATGACCTGTTCATTATTTAACCCTCTGGTTCCCCCATGCTTGTTTGTGAGTGATTGTTTCTATGTAGGAAGGTCCGTTATTATTTAACCCTCTGGTTCCCCCATGTTTGTTTGTGAGGGATTGTTTCTATGTAGGAAGGTCCGTTATTATTTAACCCTCTGGTTCCCCCATGTTTGTTTGTGAGTGATTGTTTCTATGTAGGAAGGTCCGTTATTGTGGGCTCTTGTTTTTGTATTGCATTTATTATATGTTGAGTAAAATACGTTTATTTACTCATATCGGCTATCCTGCGCCTGACTCCTATACACCAGCTACACATAGACCTCCTGACTCCTATACACCAGCTACACATAGACCTCCTGACTCCTATACACCAGCTACACACAGACCTCCTGACTCCTCTACATCAGCTACACACAGACCTCTTGACAATAGCCGCGGAAAGCACAGAGACGACAAAGTGTATTTCCAAAAAATCGTCAAAGACTCATTCTTCTAACCTAAAGCATTTAATAAAGACATTTAATGTACAATATTATTGGGAATGGGAATGAGAGGGCTACTTACACCGTGCTGGAAAGGGATCACAGCCGTGATTGAATGAGAGTATGAGGCATGAGTTGAGGTGTTCAGAGGCTTGACAAGTGCAGGACAGGATTTGACTGGGAAGACAAAAAACTACAAGACAACACACGACACAGATAGACAAAAGAGCTAATAATGAGTTAGTCCAAGTAAGGAGTCAAATCACTGATGTGTAATAATGTGATTGACTCTACATACAGTAATGAGAGAAAATGGATAGAGGTACTCACAGTGATTGGAGGGGAAACATTCAATGTGCCAGTGGATGAGCGAGCACATGAGACGTGGCTTCAGTTCATGTCAGGAGAAAGTTGCCAATGGTAGTGGAGTGGAGTAGTCATCACCTCTTAATCAGGCAACAGGAGGGGACTGAGCTGTAAATACAAATAGCAGATATGTTCCATTACAGCTGCGCCATCCTAGGTTTGGACAAAGAGTTTCTCTATGAAGTCGAACACAGACTGCACATCTCGCCCACTTGACACATCAAAGTAGCCCAAGAAACGTTCCTTAATAAAGCCCTGATCATCCACATACCTGACGATAACTGACAACTGCAGGCAGACTGGTGGCACCACACAGTAGGTCCCAGAGTGGTGGGGCTTTTTTTAACAGTTGATCAGACTGAAAAATCCTCCTTTCATCCGAAACAGCATGTCAGATTTCTAATGTTTAGGTGTAGCCTAGGCTGCTGCAACATTTACGTCATGAATTTTTGCTTGTGTCTGTCTGGAGTGATTATGTGTTATCATCTTTGCTAAATACAGACAGGCTGAAAGTATTTGAAAGAATACCCAGGTCTGGTAGTAACGTGTAATGCAGACTTGCCATTTACTACCTGCATCTAGCTGACAGACTGGATGTTGCCTCCTGCGTCTAGCTGACAGACTGGATGTTGCCTCCTGCGTCTAGCTGACAGACTGGTTGTTGCTATCTGCGTCTAGCTGACAGACTCGATGTTGCTTCCTGCGTCTAACTAACAGACTGGGTTTTGTTCCTCTGTGTGTCGTGGGTGGCCTGAGCAGTAAGCAGTGAGCAGCAGAGCCAGGGCTCTATGAGGTGAACCCAGAGAGAGAAGCTGGGCTGTGTCTGTGCCAAGCAGAGCAGGGCAGGAGATAAGCCTATGTAGTTTATGCCTGAGAACATGGCACTGATCACCCAGCAGAATGGCAGCGTGTGTGTGGGAGTCCAGCAGAAAGAGACCTCTGGGCCTCAAGCCCTCGTCTAACCCCTCTTGGCCTGGTCCCAGTCTCCAGCAGTCCTCAAAAGACCCTCTTCTGTCTAAACCTTTATGGCCTGGTCCCGGTCTATAGCAGTCCTCAAAGACCCTCCTCTGTCCAGTATTGTGAATCTTGTGTTTGAGTGTGGCTCCGTGTGGGGTGCTGCGTGTGTGTATTAAAAAAAAAAACATGTTATGCCTTTCAGGTTTTTCCTCTCTCTGTTTCACACTGTGTGACCCTGATGGAGGCTTGCACTTCTATAGAGTCCCCCCCCCCCCCCCCCACACAGAAACACACCGCTTCCCCGTTGTCTCCATGTGTGCCCTTCTCACCAGCCCATGGTCTATGTGTTCAGCCACGCCCCTCTCCCTTAGCCGTGTAAGAACGCCCCTCTCCAGAACAGTACTCTGACTGGGCCACTCCAGAACAGGACTCTGACTGGGCCACTCCAGAACAGGACTCTGACTGGGCCTCTCCAGAACAGGACTCTGACTGGGCCTCTCCAGAACAGGACTCTGACTGGGCCTCTCCAGAACAGGACTCTGACTGGGCCACTCCAGAACAGGACTCTGACTGGGCCTCTCCAGAACAGGACTCTGACTGGGCCTCTCCAGAACAGGACTCTGACTGGGCCACTCCAGAACAGGACTCTGACTGGGCCTCTCCAGAACAGGACTCTGACTGGGCCTCTCCAGAACAGGACTCTGACTGGGCCACTCCAGAACAGGACTCTGACTGGGCCTCTCCAGAACAGGACTCTGACTGGGCCTCTCCAGAACAGGACTCTGACTGGGCCTCTCCAGAACAGGACTCTGACTGGGCCTCTCCAGAACAGGACTCTGACTGGGCCACTCCAGAACAGGACTCTGACTGGGCCACTCCAGAACAGGACTCTGACTGGGCCTCTCCAGAACAGGACTCTGACTGGGCCTCTCCAGAACAGGACTCTGACTGGGCCACTCCAGAACAGGACTCTGACTGGGCCACTCCAGAACAGGACTCTGACTGGGCCTCTCCAGAACAGGACTCTGACTGGGCCACTCCAGAACAGGACTCTGACTGGGCCACTCCAGAACAGGACTCTGACTGGGCCACTCCAGAACAGGACTCTGACTGGGCCTCTCCAGAACAGGACTCTGACTGGGCCTCTCCAGAACAGGACTCTGACTGGGCCACTCCAGAACAGGACTCTGACTGGGCCTCTCCAGAACAGGACTCTGACTGGGCCTCTCCAGAACAGGACTCTGACTGGGCCTCTCCAGAACAGGACTCTGACTGGGCCACTCCAGAACAGGACTCTGACTGGGCCACTCCAGAACAGGACTCTGACTGGGCCACTCCAGAACAGGACTCTGACTGGGCCACTCCAGAACAGGACTCTGACTGGGCCACTCCAGAACAGGACTCTGACTGGGCCACTCCAGAACAGGACTCTGACTGGGCCACTCCAGAACAGGACTCTGACTGGGCCACAGAATATTTTCTGGTGCTCTTATGCAAACTTCAAACGTGCAGCAATGTTTTTCTTTTGGACAGCAGTGGCTTCTTCCGTGGTGTCCTCCCATGAACACCATTCTTGTTTAATGTTTTACATATTGTAGACTTGTCAACAGAGATGCTGGCAAGTTCCAGATATTTCTGTAAGTCTTTAGCTGACACTCTAGGATTCTTCTTAACCTCATTGAGCATTCTGCACTGTGCTCTCGCAGTCATCTTTGCAGGATGGCAACTCCTAGGGAGAGTAGCAACAATGCTGAACTTTCTCCATTTATAGACATTTTGTCTTTCCGTGGACTGACTTTTAGAGATACTTTTGTAACCCTTTCCAGCTTTATGCAAGTCAACAATTCTTAATCTTAGGTCTTCTGAGATCTCTTTTGTTCGAGGCATGGTTCACATCAGGCAATGCTTCTTGTGAATAACAAACTAAAATTTTGTGAGTGTTTTTTATGGGGCAGGGCAGCTCTAACCAAATTCTCCAATCTCGTCTGATTCAACTCCAGGTTAGTTGACTGCTGACTCCAATTAGCTTTTGGAGAAGTCATTAGCCTCGGGGTTCACATACTTTCCCCAAACTACGCTGTGAATGTTTAAATTATGTATTCAATGCAGACTCGACAAACACAATAGTTTGTCTGTTATTAGTTTAAGCACCTTGTTGTTAAGCACCATCTTCATCGAAGTCTTTTGTTGTGACTTAGATGAAGATCAGATCAAATTTCATGTCAATATGCTTAAATCCAGGTAATTCCAAAGGGTTCACATACTTTTCCTTGCCACTGTATCTCATTACAAATGTCCTCACAGGACCCTTGGGAAGTCACAGACTATTTGGGGAGTCACCTAAATTACATTACTGCACTACTTTTGAAAGGGCCAATAGGGCTCTGTTCAGAATTAGTGCACTATTTAGAGAATAGGGCATCATTTAGGGTGCAGTCACACACTATTCTAGATGATTTCTATTACAACTTGCGTGTCTATGACAGAGATCTTTGTGTTGAAATGTTGTTCAATAGAACTGTGGGAGCATTCAACAGTGTGCAGGTATCTATTCATAACCTCTGGGATCTGGCCTGGTCTTCAAATCATCGCTGTCTTTTGGGTGACATCATCCATGCCGAAGAAGAACCCCAACACCCTCGAAAAATCAATTTAAAAAGACGTGACTCAAATATCCTTGTAATAAAGTCGCAAACTGTCAATGAGTGTTTTGTGAGATTGGGAACCCTATAGTTAATACTATGATGTCAGTGGTAGTTCAGAACATGCAAATTAGTGTTAGCTGCTGAAGCACTTATTGGACTCCATTTGCAGAGCTTCCTTATTAGAAATACATTTCAGATCATGTTTGAGACTTTATTTTTGGTTGACAGTTATTATTGCCATTAGGATATATTTAATTGGATTCCGGTCCCATTTTGAAGGCATTTGTGAGCTTTCAATATCTTTTTTGGGGGGCTTCTTTGGCACTCATTTCTTGTTATCTTTACTAAGGGCAGACAGGTCATGGTAGATGCATTATTAATACACTGTCATTTGCAAAATTCAATACTGATATAACTACACTGAACAAAAATATAAACGCAAGATGTAAAGTGTTGCTCCCATGTTTCATGAGCTGACATAAAAGATCCCAGATCTTTTCCAATATGCGCGAAAAGCTTATTTCTCAAAAAATGTTCTGCACAAATGTGTTTACCTCCCACTTAGTGAGCATTTCTCCGTTGCCAAGACAATCCATCCACCTGAGAGGTGTGGCACATCAAGAAACTGATTTAAACAGCATGATCATTACACAGGAGCACCTTATGCTGGGGACAAGAAAAGGCCACTCTAAAATGTGTAGTTTTGTCACACAACACAATGCCACAGATGTCTCAAGTTTTTAGGGAGCGTGCAATTGGCATGCTGACTACAGAAATATCCACCAGAGCTGTTGCCAGAGAAGTCAGTTTTAATTTCTCTACCATAAGCCCCCTCCAACGTCATTTTTGAAAACGTTTTTTTGCTGATATCAACGCTGTGAACAGAGTGCCCCGTGGTAACGGCAGGAATAAGCTATGGACAACGAACACAATTGCATTTTATCGATGGCGATTTGAGAAACTGTGACGAGATCCCGAGGTTCATTGTGAGGCCCGTCTTTTTTTAAGGTATCTGTGACCAACAGATGTATATCTACATTCCCAATCATGTGAAATCCATAGATTAGGGTCTGATCAATTTATTTCAATTGACTAATTTCCTCATATGAACTGAAGTGAACTGTAACTCAGTCAAATCTATGAAATTGTTGCATGTTGCGTTTATATTTTTGTTCAGCGCCTTCAGGAAGTATTCACACCCCTTTGGTTGTGTTACATCCTGAATTAAAAATGTGTCAAATCAAATCAAATTACATTTTATTTGTCACATACACATGGTTAGCTGGCCTACACAGAATACTCCATAATGTCAAAGTGGAATTATGCTGTTAGAAAATGTAACAAATTCATAAAAAAATGAGAAGCTGAAATGTTTTGAGTCGGTAAGTATTCAACCCCTTTGTTATGGTAAGGAGCCTAAATAAGTTTAGGAGTAAAAATATGCTTCACAAGTCTCATAATATGTTGAATGGACTCACTCTGTGTGCAATAATAGAGTTTAACTTAATAGTGTCTAACATTTTGAATGCCTGCCTCATCTCTGTACCCCCACACATACAATTATCTGTAAGGCCGAGCAGTGAATACCAATGTCTTGCAAAGAAGAGCACCTATTGGTAGATGAGTAAACATATCCCTTTGAGCATGGTGAAGCTATTAATTACACTTTTGATGGTGCATCAATATACCCAGACACTACAAAGATAACAGACATTCTTCCTAACTCAGTTGCCGGAGGGGAAGGAAACTGCTCAGGAATTTCACCATGGCCATGGTGACTTTAAAACAGTTCCAGAGTTTGTCTGTGATAGGAGAAAACTGAGGATGGATCAATCACATTGTAGTTTACTCCACAATACCTGAATGACAGGGTGAAAAGAAGGAAGCCTATACAAAAAAACTTCTTTTTTAAATATTTATTTTTACAAATGTTTTAATTTTTCTTCCATGTTGACAGAGTATTTTGTGTAGACCGTTGACAAAAAAAAACATCCCACCTTGTCACACAAGTAAATATGGAAAAGTCAAGGGGTTTGAATACTTTCTGGAGGCACTGTATGTATTTCCCCGTATGTATACTGTAACTACGTATACTGTATGTATTTCCTGTATGTCATATTTCCATGTATTTTCTTCTACATATCAGACCAATAAGCCAGCAATTTGGAATGATTCTGGAGAGCCAAAACGTGAATCACCATCACCACAGATGAATGGCATTCTGTTATGGAACGTCAGAATCATATAAATCATTCTGTGCCAGCATTCTGGGAATCATTTCCTCTTTCGTTGTTGTGTTTTTCCTTCCCCCTTTTATTCTCTCTAACAGATGGTGGTGTGGGACGATCGGCTGGCCTGGTCTGTTGTGTGAAGCCAAGAGCCAAGAAAGCTGCTATCATAAAAGTGAGTGAGAAATATTTAGAGAGTTTATTTCCAAAACGATAAAATCCACCAATTTTTCATATTTGTGTTTTTTAACTAATTTAGATATGTATAATAATAATAAAAAGTTGTATATCCATTGTTTATCTGAAGTGGAATGTTTGTATACTGTATATTTAACTGTGATACAGTATGTGGTTGTCTCATACTCTTCATTTGTTTCCATAACTTCATAAATGGCATGATTGTGTTCTAACAATGGGGGATGCCTCAGTATAAATTCCTATCAATACTGGTAATCACAGCCCAGTTCTTCAGCAATGAGACGGATTCATCTCTGATTCATTGTTAATTAAACAGCTAGACAACACCGGAACAGGTAACTGCCAAAATAATGGAAACACTTAAGTAAATGAGGGATACAGAGTATATTGAAAGCAGTTGCTTCCACATAGTTGTGGTTCCTAATTAAGCAATTAACTTCCCATCATGCCCTCATAGGATGACAACTGCCTCAGCTACAGGGCAGTGAATGGTTTGATGAGCATAAAAAAAGATGTAACCAATATGCCATGGCCATCTCAGTCACCAGATCTCAACCCAATTGAACACTTATGGGAGGCTCTGGAGCGATGCCTCAGACAGCGTTTTCCGCCACCATCAACAAAACACCAAATGATGGAATTTCTCGTGGAAGAATGGTGTCGTATCCCTCCAATAGAGATCCAGACACTTTTAGGATCTATGACAAGGTGCACTGAAGCTGTTCTGGCGGCTTGTGGTGGCCCAACGTCCTATTGAGGCTGCTTTTCCTCCTTGTACACCCTTATGTTATACTAGGGACATTGTGTTTCCATAGCTAGGGTTGACAGTGAGGACTGGTGAAGAGCAGAATCAACAACCTCTGCATCATCAAAGCAGTGGCTTCGTGAGAAGGTGTTCAAGTTCGCAGTTAGCCATTGTTATGTAAAAGTGACCTGAAAAGTACCAGTGGCCTGGGTTTAGCCCCGAGTCAGAGCAGGTCCGTCAGAGGCCCAGTGAAACACGGGCAACACTGGAGTAAATCATGTATGGAAGTGCATCATCTGAGCGTTATGTTGGTGTGTTACTCGATTTGGCAGTTACCAGTACGTATACTTTCTGTTTAATTAACTTTTAGATTTCTGAACAGAAAAAGTCCATGTGAGCCTGTATCTCTCCATTCCCTCAGAGAACCACCAACTCCTTTTGATGCCTCTATCAACCTCCAACAGAGGCAAGGAGTATGCTGTTTCACCAAACTATCAACCTCCAACAGAGGCAAGGAGTATGCTGTTTCACCAAACTATCAACCTCCAACAGAGGCAAGGAGTATGCTGTTTCACCAAACTATCAACCTCCAACAGAGGCAAGGAGTATGCTGTTTCACCAAACTATCAACCTCCAACAGAGGCAAGGAGTATGCTGTTTCACCAAACTATCAACCTCCAACAGAGGCAAAGAGTATGCTATTTCACCAAACTATCAACCTCCAACAGAGGCAAGGAGTATGCTGTTTCACCAAACTATCAACCTCCAACAGAGGCAAGGAGTATGCTGTTTCACCAAACTATCAACCTCCAACAGAGGCAAGGAGTATGCTGTTTCACCAAACTATCAACCTCCAACAGAGGCAAGGAGTATGCTGTTTCACCAAACTATCAACCTCCAACAGAGGCAAGGAGTATGCTGTTTCACCAAACTATCAACCTCCAACAGAGGCAAGGAGTATGCTATTTCACCAAACTATCAACCTCCAACAGAGGCAAGGAGTATGCTGTTTCACCAAACTATCAACCTCCAACAGAGGCAATGAGTATGCTATTTCACCAAACTATCAACCTCCAACAGAGGCAAGGAGTATGCTGTTTCACCAAACTATCAACCTCCAACAGAGGCAATGAGTATGCTATTTCACCAAACAGGGGCAGTCTCCCCATGATGTAATTATTTTTGGGATCGCTGAACAGGACTGTAAGGTCTAAGTATGCAGTGGGTGTCATGGCAACTCTATAGAGTCTCCAGGGGATCTTGTGGAATGTCAAACCTGGCCAGAGATGGTGTAGTCCCCTGGGCAGAGTAGTGTTACTGATTAATCCTGGTCTCTTTATGAAGCTCGAGGCTTTTCAAGGGCCTCAGGTGTGTGTGTGTGTGTGTGTGTGTGTGTGTGTGTGTGTGTGTGTGTGTGTGTGTGTGTGTGTGTGTGTGTCCTGGAGGTCTGGATCATCCATATATTCTTATTCCCTCCCTTTACTTAGATTTGTGTGTATTAGATAGTTGTTGTGGAATTGTTGAATTACTGTTAGATATTACTGAACTGTTGGAACTAGAAGCACAAGCATTTCACTACACTCTCATTAACATCTGCTAACCATGTGTATGTGATCAATAAAATGTGATCCATAGGCCTTTTGAGTACTGCAGGGAACACTCAGCTCAACCCAAGCACATGATGTCACACTAGAGAATCCTCCGCTGGTGGTCTGAGGAACTCTGACCTTGAACTTCACCGTGTTTCACAAACGGGCAAAACACCAAGTCACTAGTAGTAAGTACACTGCTCAGAAAAATAAAGGGAACACTAAAATAACACATCCTAGATCTGAATGAATGAACTATTCTTATTAAATACTTTTTTCTTCACATAGTTGAATGTGCTGACAACAAAATCACACAAAAATGATCAATGGAAATCAAATTCATTAACCCATGGAGGTCTGGATTTGGAGTCACACTCAAAATTAAAGTGGAAAACCACACTACAGGCTGATCCAACTTTGATGTAATGTCCTTAAAACAAGTCAAAATTAGGCTCAGTAGTGTGTGTGGCCTCCACGTGCCTGTATGACCTCCCTACAACGCCTGGGCATGCTCCTGATGAGGTGGCGGATGGTCTCCTGAGGGATCTCCTCCCAGACCTGGACTAAAGCATCCGCCAACTCCTGGACAGTCTGTGGTGCAACGTGGCATTGGTGGATGGAGCGAGACATGATGTCCCAGATGTGCTCAATTGGATTCAGGTCTGGGGAATGGGCGAGCCAGTCCATAGTATCAATGCCTTCCTCTTGCAGGAACTGCTGACACACTCCAGCCACATGAGGTCTAGCATTGTCTTGCATTAGGAGGAACCCAGGGCCAACCGCACCAGCATATGGTCTCACAAGTGGTCTGAGGATCTTATCTCGGTACCTAATGGCAGTCAGGCTACCTCTGGCGAGCACATGGAGGGCTGTGCGGCCCCCCAAAGAAATGCCACCCCACACCATGACTGACCCACCGCCAAACCGGTCATGCTGGAGGATGTTGCAGGCAGCAGAACGTTCTCCACGGCGTCTCCAGACTCTGTCACGTCTGTAACGTGCTTAGTGTAAACCTGCTTTCATCTGTGAAGAGCACAGGTCGCCAGTGGCAAATTTGCCAATCTTGGTGTTCTCTGGCAAATGCCAAACGTCCTGCACGGTGTTGGGCTGTAAGCACAACCCCCACCTGTAGACGTCGGGCCCTCATACCACCCTAATGGAGTCTGTTTCTGACCGTTTGAGCAGACACATGCACATTTGTGGCCTGCTGGAGGTCATTTTGCAGGGCTCTGGCAGTGCTCCTCCTGCTCCTACCTGCACAAAGGCGGAGGTAGCGGTCCTGCTGCGGGGTTGTTGCCCTCCTACGGCCTCCTCCACATCTCCTGATGTACTGGCCTGTCTCCTGGTAGCGCCTCCATGCTCTGGACACTACGCTGACAGACACAGCAAACCTTCTTTCCACAGCTTGCATTGATGTGCCATCCTGGATGAGCTGCACTACCTGAGCCACTTGTGTGGGTTGTAGACTCCGTCTCATGCTACCACTAGAGTGAAAGCACCGCCAGCATTCAAAAGTGACCAAAACATCAGCCAGGAAGCATAGGAACTGAGAAGTGGTCTGTGAACCACTCCTTTATTGGTGTCTTGCTAATTGCCTATAATTTCAACCTATTGTCTATCCCATTTGCACAACAGTATGTGAGATTTATTGTCAATCAGTGTTGCTTCCTAAGTGGACAGTTTGATTTCACAGAAGTGTGATTGACTTGGAGTTACATTGTGTTGTTTAAGTGTTCCCTTTATTTTTTTGAGCAGTGTACTTACTATATGTAGCAAATATTCTATAAGAGCCCGATCCCGCCTTAGGAAAGGCATGCTCTCCTACGCACTTCTCAGTATCTGGTAATTAGTCCTATCTTATGTAATCGCGTAATGCTCTCTACAGGTGTGGCTACCATGCTCACTCTGAATAAATTTTGTTCAACCACTGAAAACCCTGGCCAACTGATTTTCGGTTTTCATTCAATGGGGTTTTCAGTACATTTATTTTAAGCCATTCCTTTAAATACGATGTACCTTAAATTAGAATTTTTTCGACAGACTCAATAGAAAACATAGAGAAAACGGGTTCATGAATTTTCAAATATTCTCCCATTGTTCAAGACAAGTGGGTCCACCCCACCCGAATGTCATGATGACATTCACCTGTCTCCACCAATGAGAGAAGATTTAAAATAGACAAGATGGTGGTGTACACATTGTTGGATTACATCATTAAGCAAAACATTTATTTTAACAGAGCATTTTCTAAATTCAAACACAACCTGCAACAGGTATCTTAGAAAGTACATTTTATTTATTATTATATTATCCATTATTTTACCAGGTAAGTTTACTGAGAACACATTCTCATTTACAGCAACGACCTGGAGAACAGTTACAGGGGAGAGGATGGGGATGAATGAGCCAATTGTAAACTGGGGATTATTAGGTGACCGTGATGGTTTGAGTGCCAGGCCACTACTCTTACAATAAGTGCCATGGGATCTTTAATAACCTCAGAGAGTCATGACACCTTTTCAACATCCCATCCAAAAGACAGCACCCTACACAGGGCAGTGTCCCCAATCACTGCCCTGGGGAATTGGGATATTCTTTAGAACAGAGGAAAGAGTGCCTCTTACAGGCCCTCTAACACCACTTCCAGCAGCATCTGGTCTCCCATCCAGAGACTAACCAGGACCAACCCTGCTTAACTTCAGAAGCAAGCCTGCAGTGGTATGCAGGTTGGCATGCTGCTGCATGTTTGGCTGAATCGAGAACGAGATAGTATCACTAAGTTATGCTACACCAAACAGTATCCTGTAACTCCTAGTAATGAATAGCAAAAATATTTGGTTAAATCACATTACCTGGTGTAATATTATGTAGCTACGTGTTTGGTGTCTTATCCTGGACTCATGGCATGATGACTTGCTAAATGTGGGAGTATCATCAGTGTGATTTTGGGACCTGAATATTTCTGTGTTGTTGGTATTCTATGTACTGACAGAAGAAATGGAAAGGTTTCTTACCAATGCATATTTGTGGAAAAACCATAAACCATAATATAAGCAATTTAACAGACGTCCTTATTTGTAACAATGTCACCTACTGTAATGTAGACGCAGGGAATCAGGAAGCAGGTGGGGAGTTTAATATAAACAAACACGTAACGACACACAAAAACAAAAAAAACAAGGAATGTGCGAAACGGAGGCAATAATGCCTGATGGGAAATAACAACGGAGTGCTATATATAGGGGGAGTGATCAGAGAAGTGATAAGGTCCAGGTGTGCCTGATGATGAAGCGCAGGTGTGCGTAATGATGAAGCGCAGGTGTGCGTAATGAAGGGTTGCCGGGAACCGGTGGTTGTGTAAACCGGCGACGTCGAACCCCAGAGGGGAGGAGCAGGAGTAGACGTGACACATACCTTCTTTCACAGCAGTCATCTAGCCCAGTTGCAGCTCCACAGAATCTCTTTCAGCCTCCAGTTCTTCTACTCAAGCCTGGAGGATCTCTACTTTGTTCTTCCATTTAACCCATTCCTGGTTCATCAGTTTCATTTGTTTTCACTTGAGCTGCAACAATATGAAGTGGCATATTTTCAAGTGGCATATTTGTTCCTTATAAGGAGAGACATTCAATAACCAAATTTGGTTAATTGTTTTGTATGTTTGAATGTGTTTTTATTTACCTTTTATTTGCCGTAGCGCCACCGCAGAGCCAATGAATGCCATATTTGGTCATACCAACTTGCTAGCAAGAGGACAAGTACATTAGAGTGTCTCGTTTGAGAAACACAAGTCCTCAAATGGCAGCTTCATGAAATAGTACCCGCAAAACACCAGTCTCAACGTCAACAGTGAAGAGGCGACTCCGGGATGCTGCTCTTCTAGGCAGAGTTCCTCTGTCCAGTCTCAACGTCAACAGTGAAGAGACAACTCCGGGATGCTGGACTTCTAGGCAGAGTTCCTCTGTCCAGTCTCAACGTCAACAGTGAAGAGACGACTCCGGGATGCTGGACTTCTAGGCAGAGTTCCTCTGTCCAGTCTCAACGTCAACAGTGAAGAGGCGACTCCGGGATGCTGGCAGAGTTGCAAAGAAAAAGCTCTGTCCAGTGTCTGTGTTCTTTTGCCCATCTTAATCGTTTATTTTAATTGGTCAGTCTTTGCAACTCTGCCTAGAAGGCCACGGGTGGCAGGGTAGTCTAGTGGTTAGAGTGACCGACTAGTAACCGAAAGGTTGCAAGTTCAAATCCCCGAGCTGACAAATCTGTTGTTCTGCCCCTGAACAGGCAGAACCCACTGTTCCTAGGCCGTCATTGAAAATAAGAATTTGTTCTTAACTGACTTGCCTAGTTAAATAAAGGTTAAAAAAAGGTAGTCTACCAGTCAAAACCAGTTTAGATCAACAACTAGTCCTAAAGCCAAGTCAACTAACACCAGAATCAGCAGAAATGTGTTGCTTTAAATCCACTCCACCACACAGAGAGACATGCTCTAACTGCTTACAGATGAGGATCTGAGAAGAGCTGGGACGTTGGTTGTTGAATTAGAATCCAAGCCAGAAATGCCAGTCGCACGGACAGCAACCATTTTCCAACAGTTAAATACACCATTCTAATTCACTGCACAATAGTTCAATTCTATCTTTCTGTGGTTCTTATGAATAGACAAACCCACCACCCGTACATTAGCTTCGTCCAAAATGGCACTCTAAACCCTATCTAGTGCATTACTTTTGACCAAGGGGGAGGGGGGGGGGGGAATAGGGACAAGCAAAACTTTATTGAGAATGTCTTGCTACTTTCTCTCTCTCTCTCTTTCTTTTTCTTTATTTTCTTTCTTCGTTTTCTCTCTTTCTTTCTCTCGCTCCCCCCTCTCTCTTTCACTCTCTCCTTCTTTCTCCATGTTTCTATGGTAAAGAGCTTGAGGGGTAATAAATCACAAGAGGACTCATTTCTAACACAGTCCATCAGTATTAATACAAACTGTGACAGATTATATTATGTGGGGAAAAAAAAACTATACAGACAGCCTGGAACAATTAGTCAATGTTTACCCTGAATGACTTTTCATACATTAATATCTCACGCATCATTTAGTTTCACACAACCTTTAAGGCTAAAATAGAATTTTAACAAATTCAGGGCACGGAAACACATTTTTGTTTTCCTACCTTGTCAGGCCATTCTGGTCCTGAGAATGTAGGAAAATATGTACACACACACAGACACACACACTCACACACACAAACAGACACACAAATACACTATTTAAAAGTCACGCAATTCAACGCCTGGTGTTTTTTCCAAAGTGTTCCTGATGATCACTAATATGATATCATTAGACCCATCACTCTATGGCTGGCTGCCCTCAGGGATGATCTGCTGGCACAAGCCTCTGAGCCCCAAAACAAAAACAGTATTTTGTTGTATAGAGGAGAGCCTCCATGATCACTGACAGGGGAAACATTTGACAATTTGTTAGAACTTAGAACCTTCCTCCAACTAGACAGAACCTAGTGTATTCTGTTCCTATGGCGACCCATTGGAGCTCTGCTTCTGTTATGTAATTTACATCTCTCTCTCTCTCTCTCTCTCTCTCTCTCTCTCTCTCTCTCTCTCTCTCTCTCTCTCTCTCTCTCTCTGCTCGTATAATGCTGCTAATGGTCCTTTAGATCCACTATAAATTCCTATGCTAACTTTTCCCCATGGAAGTTGCAGAGACAGCGTATACCCAGAGGACCTCAGACGAGCATTGTCGTCTGCGTCGGTCTGTCACATCCCTCCATACAATACAGGGAGGGGGCTTCTGGCCTCATCTATCCTTCTTTACAGTTCTGGCTAACAATCTGAGACAGAGTGCCCAAAGGACCCTGAGCAGGCTCTGTTGTCTGTCTGTAAGGCTGCTCACGTCTCGCTGTACTAATACAGTCCAAGGGTGTGTATGTATGCTCATCTATCTGTCTTCCACTGCTGACATGATGCAGTTGTTTGTGGAGGCACATGGCCAGATTGTACAGTAGACTTTCCCAGCTCTCCATCCCTCTCTCAGTAAGTCTACTCTCTGCTTTTCTTTCCTTTTGCCTTGTTTGTCGACACTGTTGAATCTGTGTGATTGATGACCACTGGATGGGGGGAGTTATTATTATTTTACTGCCCAGATGAAAAACCAGTCGCTTAGAGTGGACTTTTCGACCAATTATAAAGACACGAGAGAGAAATAGCCATTTTGATACTTATGTGAGACAAATTATCTTTGTTTGAGATTCAAGCGTTATCTGAGAAGTATATGACCTCAATATCATCTCCCCAGAATCTCACTCTTGTCTTAAATGTGTCTCATAAATTTGTTTGCGAGTAAAAGCCGGAGAATTACGTGACAACACATGGCAAATAAATGAGACATAATAGAGATGTAATTGTAAAGCACAATATTATATTATTCATACCTTTTTAAACAATTAAATGTCATTTCAAAGCTGAATGTATAAGGGCACAAGGCGAGACCCAGATGCAGACACGGGAGGCAGATGGTTTGAGTCTTTGATATTCATTACATCCAAAAAGGGGTAGGCAAGAGAATGGTTGTGGACAGGCAAAAGGTCAAAACCAGTCAGAGTCCAGGAAATACAGTGTGGCAGACAGGCTCGAGGTCAGGGCAGGCAGAATGGTCAGGCAGGGTCAAGGTCAGGGCAGGCAGAATGGTCAGGCAGGGTCAAGGTCAGGGCAGGCAGAATGGTCAGGCAGGGTCAAGGTCAGGGCAGGCAGGCTCAAGGTCAGGCAGGGTCAAGATCAGGGCAGGCAGAATGGTCGGGCAGGGTCAAGGTCAGGGCAGGCAGAATGGTCAGGCAGGGTCAAGGTCAGGGCAGGCAGAATGGTCAGGCAGGGTCAAGGTCAGGGCAGGCAGAATGGTCAGGCAGGGTCAAGGTCAGGGCAGGCAGAATGGTCAGGCAGGCAGGTACAGAGTCCAGAAAACAGGGTCCAAACCGGGAGGACTAGTAAAAGATAATCGAAAACGCAGGCGCATGGGAAAACCCAGCTGGTTGACTTGGAAACATACAAGACGAACTGGCACAGAGAGACATGAAACACAGGGATAAATACACCAGGGATAACAAGCAACACCTGGAGGGCGGGGGGGGGGGGGGAGACAATAACAAGGACAGGTGAAACTGATCAAGGTGTGACAGAATGTAACAGTCTTCAACAGTAACAGCAGTGAATTCACAGTAGCACGCTGTTCTTCATGTAATGTTGTTCATGTTGATCGCATGTCAGTCGACCCCATGATCTACAGACACAAAATGAACGTGAGTGTTCTCTTCTTTCCAAGGAAAATAAGATGCAAATAAGATGAATACAGTGAGGCGGAAAGCAAGTACCCAACACAAAACTGAATGAAGATTGAAACCAATTAAGCAATTTGTTCAAGTTAAGACGCTGTGATCAATAGTATCACAAGAGACACTGTAGTACACTGGAAGTAGCACAACCTTAACAGAGAAATAGAATGGAACACTGACCAGTATCGGTTGCTTAAAGAAAGTCATTAGCTTAGCTAGAGCTGTTTTAACTGTGGTGCTGAACACTGAGCAAACACTGTTTTATGGTCGGGTTTGATGGGGTGGTTTTGGGCAAGGGGCTTAATGGACGTGAACTTCAAATTATAAGGTTGTATCTGGCATTTTTTGGGGGGGGGGGGGTTGTTATTGACATAATGTTGATCTTAAATCTGTTTTATTTCTTTTTTATTTCACCTTTATTTAACCAGGTAGGCCAGTTCTCATTTACAACTGCGACCTGGCCAAGATAAAGCAAAGCAGTGCATCACAGCGATCGGTAAGCTGCTCTGACAGCTGATGCTTAAAGTTAGTGGGGGGGTGATATAAGTCTCCAAGTTCAGTGTTTTTGCAATTAGTTTCAGTCATTGGCAGCAGAGAACTGGAAGGAAAGGCAGCCAAAGAAGGTGTTGGCTTTGGGGATGACCAGTGAAATATACCTGCTGGAGCGCGTGCTACGGGTGGGTGATGCTATGGTGACCAGTGAGCTGAGATAAGGCGGAGCTTTACCTAGCAAAGACTTATTGATGTCCTGGAGTCAGTGGGTCTGGCGACGAATGTGTAGCGAGGACCAGCCAACAGAGCATACAGGTCGCAGTGGTGGGTAGTTTATGGGGCTTTGGTGACAAAACGGATGGCACTGTGATAAACGGCATCCAATTAGCTGAGTAGAGTGTTGGAGGCTATTTTGTAAATGACATCGCCGAAGTTAAGGATTGGTAGGATGGTCAATTTTACAAGGGTATGTTTGGCAGCATGAGTGAAGGAGGCTTTGTTGTTGCGAAATAGGAAGCCGATTCTAGATTTAACTTTGGATTGGAGATGCTTAATGTGAGTCTGGAAGGAGAGTTTACAGTCTAGCCAGACACCTAGGTATTTATAGTTGTCCACATATTCAAAGTCAGAACCGTCCAGAGTAGTGATGCTAGGTCGGGCGGTCGGGTGCGGGCAGCGATAGGTTGAAGAGCATGCATTTCATTTTACTAGCATTTAAGATCAGTTGGAGTGTTGTATGGCGTTAAAGCTTGTTTGGAGGTTTGTTAATCTTAGCGCACAGATCTGAGCTGAAGGGATCAAAATCGACAACATCCAGTGAAGCTGAAGCCAAATTCAAATTACAAAATTGTAATATTAAACATTCATGAACATACAAGTGTCATCATTTAAAAACTTCTTGTTAGTCAGATATCAAAAAGGCTCTACGGCGAAAGCAAACCATGCTGAGGACAGCGCACCGCATGCACCAGCATTAAAAACATTTTCCAAACCAGATCTTCCTCTGTTTGCAATCCCAAGGTTCCCAGCTACACAACAAATGGTTGTTTTGTTCGATAAAGTCCTTCTTTATATCCCAAAAAATTCAGTTTAGTTGGCACGTTTGATTCACTTATCCACTCGTTCAACATGCAGACAAAGGAATCCGAAAAGTTACCGGTAAACTTCATCCAAACAAGTCAAACAACGTGTCTAATCAATCCTCAGGTACCCTAATATGTAAATAAATTATAACATTTAAGTCGGAGTGTAGTATGTTCAATACCGGAGATAATAATGAAGTACGGCCCTTCATTCATGCACGCCACAATACTGGAGTCCTAACGAGGGACACCTTGAAAGACTACAAATGCTTGTTCATTTTTTCAAAAAACAAGCCTGAAACCTTTTCTAAAGACCGTTCTAGCGGAAGCCATAGGAACTGCAATCTAGGAGCTATTTATTTGTCTATCCCATAGACAAGCATTGAAATGGCCTGTGACCTAAAAAAAATCATTTCCGGATGTTTTTTCCTCTGGTTTTCACCTGCCATATCAGTTCTGTTATGCTCACAGACATTATGTTAACAGTTGAAACTTCAGAGTGTTTTCTATCCAATGCTACCAATTATATGCATCCTAGCTTCTGGGCCTGAGTAACAGGTAGTTTACTTTGGGCATGTCATTTATCCAAACTTCCGAACACTTCCCCCTAGCCCTAAGAGGTTTTAACACAGTGTCCAAAAAAGGGCCAGATGTATACAGAATGGTGTTGTCTGCATAGAGGTGGATCAAAGAATCATCCACAGCAAGAGCGATATCATTGATAAATACAGAGAAAAGAGTCAGCCCTAGAATTGAACCCTGTCGTACCCTCATAGAGACTGCCAGAGATACGGACAACAGGCCCTCCGATTTGAAACACTGAACTCTATCTGAGAAGTAGTTCATGAACCAGGCGAGGCAGTCATTAGAGGAACCAAGGCTGTTGAGCCCGCCGATAAGAATACGGTGATTGACAGAGTCGAAAGCCTTGGCCAGGTCGATGAAGACGGCTGCACAGTACTGCCTTTTATCGATCTCGGTTATGATATCGTTTAGCACCTTGAGTATGGCTGAGATGCACTATGGAATTACTACTCAGAAAACGAGCTGGTCACAGATTGCATAGCGGAGAAGGTACGGATAGCGGATAAGGTGCAGATTGCAGAGCGGAGAAGGTACGGTGGGATTCGAAATGGTCGGTGATCTGTTTGTTCACTTGGCTTTCGTAGACTTTAGAAAGGCAGGGCAGGATGGATATAGGTCTGTAACAGTTTGGGTCTAGAGTGTCTCCCACTTCGAAGAGGGGGATGACCATGGCCGGTTTCCAGTCTTTAGGAATCTCAGACGACGATACGAAAGATAGGTTGAACAGACTAGTAATAGGGGTTGCAACAATGGCGGCTGATAGTTTTAGGAAGAGAGGGTCCAGATTGTCTAGCCCAGCTGATTTGTAGGGATCCAGATTTTGCAGCTCTTTCAGAACATCATTGGTCTGGATTTGGGTGAAGGAGAAGTGGGGGAGGCTTGGGCCAGTTGCTGCGGGGGGTGCAGAGTTGTTGGCCGGGGTTGGGGTAGCCATGTGGAAAGCATGGCCAGCCGTAGAGAAATGTTTCTTGAAATTCTCAATTATCGTGGCTTTATCAATGGTGACAGTGTGTCCTAGTCTCAGTGCAGTGGGCAGCTGGGAGGAGGTACTCTTATTCTCCATGGACTTTACAGCGTCCCAAAACGTTTTGCAATTAGTGCTGCAGGATGCACATTTCTGTTTGAAAAAGCTAGCATTTGCTTTCCTAACTGACTGCGTGTATTGGTTCCTGACTTCCCTGAAAAGTTGCATATCGCGGGGACTATTCGATGACAGTGCAGTATGCCAGAGGGTGTTTTGTGTTGGTCAAGGGCAGTCAAGTCTGGAGTGAACCAAGGGCTGTTCTTAGTTCTACATTTTTTGAAAGGGGCATGCTTATTTAAGATGGTGAGGAAACAACTTTTAAAGAACAACCAGGCATCCTGTCACGTTCTGACCTTTATTTCCTTTGTTTTGTCTTTATTTAGTGTGAGTTGGAGTGGGCAGTCAATGTGTGTTTTTCAATGTTGGGGTTTTGAGTTCAGCCTAGTATGGTTCTCAATCAGAGGCAGGTGTCGTTAGTTGTCTCTGATTGAGAATCATACTTAGGTGGCCTGGGTTTCACTTTTGAGTTGTGGGTGTTTGTTTCCATGTGAGTGTTTGTTGCCACACGGTACTGTTTCGGTTTGGTTCGTTTCACGTTTATTGTTTTGTAGTGTTCAGTTTATGTCTTAAACGGATTTGACGGATTTGGGGTTGTACCTGGTAGGTTCCTTGATAATTTGTGTGAGATTGAGGGCATCTAGCTTAGATTATAGGCTGGCCAGGGTTTTAAGCATATCCTAATTTTGGTCACCTGGCAGTACCTTATAAAAAAGTAACACAATAAGAAAAACAATAACGAGGCTATATACAGGGGGCACCGGTATCGAGTCAGTGTGCAGGGGTACAGGTTAGTTGAGGTAATTTGTACATGTAGGTAGGGGTGAAGTAACTATGCATTGATAATAAACAGAGAGTAGCAATAGTCTATAAAAGGGGGGGGGGGATCAATGTAAATGTCTTTATTAATTGTTCAGCAGTCTTTTGGCTTGGTGGTAGAAGCTGTTAGGAGCCTTTTGGTCCTAGACTTGACGCTCCATAACCGCTTGCCGTGCGGTAGCAGAGAAAACAGTCTATAACTTGGGTGACCGAGGTTCTGACAATTTTATGGGCTTTCCTTTGACACTGCCTACTATATAGGTCCTGGATGGCAGGAAGCTTGGCCCCAGTGATGTACTGGGCCGTTCGCTCTACCCTCTTGCTCACATTGAGGGAGAGGTTGCGCTGCATTGGCCACTCGAGGTTTGGCCACTCCTGTTACAATGTAAATTGTCTGGGAAAGCCCAGGAAGTAGTAGCTGCTCTCTCCCTGGAAGACAGTTTACACTTACCACACACTGCCAGTTCTCTGACCTCCTCCCTATAGGCGGTCTCATCGTTGTCGGTGATCAGTCCTACCGTCAGCAAACTTAATGATGGGGTTGGAGTCGTGTTTGGGCTCAGGTTGGGCTCAGTTCTGCCTATGGCGGCACACTACTTTGTCATTCATCATTGTTCTCTTTATCGTTTGTTATTAATGCTTTTTAAACGTATGGCTTGATTTGTTCATGGCTAGGGTATTTTGTTTTCAATTTCAGTAGTTTCATTAACATACTGTACTGACTGATACTCCACAGGTAGGTTCTGGGTATGGAGCAACCCATACCCTCCCCTGTCACAACATCTTAAGACTGTACATTGGATGTGCAGTTAATTGTGCTGTTATTTAATAAAGAAATGTGTTTTTTTTATGATTTTAAAGAAATGTGTTAAATTTTACTCTAGTTGAGCGAATGACCACCATTTTGCCTTATAGAGTAATTCAGAACTTTACATTGATGCAAGATAAGACTTATGAGAACATTTTGAGATCTTGATTTATTAAAGAAATTATCCAAATCAGATGAAAGTTAAGTTTAAGCGGTATTAGACTTGAATGTGATAACAGATATATTTGAGAAATTGCACCGTCATAAATGGGTGAGGAAACCTTGAAGAAACTGATAAGATCTTCTACTTGGATCTGAGTAAGAATTAAAGTGTTGAGACTTGGATGTGATAACTGAAATATATTTGAGACGTTGGATACAGTCATCAATGAGACAACAGAGTTTATCTTTAGATCTTGCTGTTTATCTCACTCATTGAAGGTTTTGAGACACATAATGGACATTGGAATGAGACTCACCCCCAGAACATTAAAATGAGACTTACCACAGAACATTGGAATGAGACTTACCCCCAGAACATTGGAATGAGACTTACCACAGAACATTAAAATGAGACTTACCCCCAGAACATTGGAATGAGACTTACCCCAGAACATTAAAATGATACTTATCCCCAGAACGTTGGAATGAGACTTACCCCAGAACATTAAAATGAGACTTACCCCAGAACATTGGAATGAGACTTACCCCAGAACAGTAAAATGAGACTTAGCACAGAACATTGAAATGAGACTTACCTCAGAACATTAAAATGATACTTACCACAGAACATTGAAATGAGACTTACCACAGAACATTAAAATGATACTTACCACAGAACATTGAAATGAGACTTACCACAGAACATTGAAATTATACTTACCACAGAACATTAAAATGATACTTACCACAGAACATTGGAATGAGACTTACCCCAGAACAGTAAAATGAGACTTACCCCAGAACATTGGAATGAGACTTACCACAGAACATTGAAATGAGACTTACCACAGAACATTACAATGATACTTACCACAGAACATTGAAATGAGACTTACCACAGAACATTGAAATTATACTTACCACAGAACATTAAAATGATACTTACCACAGACCATTGGAATGAGACTTACCCCAGAACAGTAAAATGAGACTTACCCCAGAACATTGGAATGAGAGTTACCCCAGAACATTGGAATGAGAGTTACCCCCAGAACATTGGAAGGAGAGTTACCCCCAGAACATTGGAATGAGAGTTACCCCCAGAACATTGGAATGAGAGTTACCCCCAGAACATTGGAAGGAGAGTTACCCCCAGAACATTGGAAGGAGAGTTACCCCCAGAACATTGGAATGAGAGTTACCCCAGAACATTGGAATGAGAGTTACCCCCAGAACATTGGAATGAGAGTTACCCCAGAACATTGGAATGAGAGTTACCCCCAGAACACTGTGAGACATTTTGAGATCTGATAGCTTGATCATAGTGAGACAAGTCATAGGTTATTTCTCAGGAGCAGTATTTAAGAAAGTATGAGAAAATAGTCTAAACATGATATTGGTGTTGAATTGTGCCTGATCATGTCTAGGAGAAATAAATGTAGTTAAGAAGAGGTCTTGTCTTGGATTTTCCTTTCCTCTGGGTGTGTACAAACTGTCTTTATATTTGTGCAAATAAATAAACTAAACTATAAATGTTTTTTCAGAATGTGGAAAAAAACAGATTTGATTACCATGTAGGGAAGGTCAATGGTTTTGCGTTTAACATGTGTGCCAAGAATTTATATAAAGTTTAACAGAAATGTAAAACTATGTCACTGAGGTGGAGCCCCTATATTTATATATATTATATCTATATTTATATATATTATATCTATATTTAGCTGTCTGATGTGTCACTGGTTCTGTTTCGTGGAGGACTTCACTTTCCTGGCCGATGACTCAGTCCATCGAGACATATTACATCCCATATGGCACCCTATTCCCTAAATAGTGCACTACTTTTAATCAGGACCCATAGGGTTCTGGTCCAAAGTAGTGCACTATGTAGGGAATATGGTGCCATTTGGGACAGAGATTTAGAGTGATTGAATGATCTTCCGCTAGACCAGAGGTTCCCAGGCATTTTTGAAAAATGACCTACCAGAAGCTTTTGGAATGTTCTTGTGTTCCACCAAGTCAACAAAACAAGTAGGCTCTTTCTAAACAGGACTCGGTCTTCAGAAGCAACCAAAAAGGAATTAGCCACAACCCAATAGTTGATCTCTCTTGACCCATTCGGTGGGAAACACTGGGCTTGGTTGATCTGAACTCAGTTTTCTTGTCTTTCACTCAACATATTTCAGTGGGAGTTAAACTGAAGTCACTCCAAGGGAAGGGTTCATTGCTCCATCTTCCTCCGTTTGACACATAGCTCACTTGGACGCACATACCGGAACAGGGCAATAAGCAACCACATCTTCCCCAGGTCTGTCCTTCCTAAAGCGTTTTAGATTAACAAGCTCTGACGTCATGATACAATGCCATCTCTACGGTGTCCATATTAGGACAGATTCCTATGTCCATAGAAGTTCTCCCCCGGAGTTGGTTACGTCAGTCTAACACTGTCCTAACATGGACACCGTGCGGTTCTCCCTTTTAGAGGATCAATGTCCTCTGAATTCAGACTGATCGCTTCCTCCTCTCCCTCGTCTATTGCCTGAAAGTTGGAGAGTATATGAATGATTCACAACACATGTATAATTTATTAACGGACCGTAAGAGATCCGCTGTTCCGGTAGTCAAACTCTGATCCCCTCAGGCTGTGGACAGACACGTGGACCCTGTCTGCGTGTATAATGCACTAAAGGACATGATCCGTAGAATCTGTTATGATGAAACGATAGTCAAAGCTTCATCCTCTTCGGACACATGATGTTAGATACAGTCAGGGGTGGAAAAAGTACCCAATTGTCATACTTGAGTAAAAGTAAAGATACCTTAACAGAAAATGACTCAAGTAAAAGTGAAAGTCACCCAGTAAAATACTACTTGAGTAAAAGTCTAAAAGTATCTGGTTTAAAATGTACTTAAGTATCAAAAGTAAATGTATAAATGATTTCAAATCCCTTATATTAAGCAAACCAGACAGCCCAATTTGTATGTTTTATTTTTTTATTGACGGATAGCCAGGGGTACCCTCCAACACTCAGACATAACTTACAAATTAATAATTTGTCTTAATAATGAGTCTGCCAGATCAGAGGCAGTAGGGATAACCAGGGATGTTCTCTTGATAAGTGTGTGAATTGGACAATTTTCCTGTCAAAATGTAACAAGTACTTTTGCGTGTCAGGGAAAATGTATGGAGTAATAAGTACATTATTTTCTTTAGGAATGTAGTAGATGTAAAAGTTGACAAAAGTATAAATAATAAAGTAAACTACAGACACCCAAAAAACTTCTTAAGTAGTACTTTAAAAATATATATATAAATTGTCAAATAAAGTACTGATACCCACAAAAACTTCTTAAGTAGTACTTCAAAGTATTTTTTACTTAATTACTTTACACCACTGGATACAGTCTGCTCATGTATACTGAAGGACAGTCCTTTAGGTGAGCCTCTGCATCTGTAATAGTGTAATGCCAGTCTAACCACGATCCCCACACTAATTGGACCGACACATGGTGTTAGATTCACATCGCAGGCCCGCACCCACCCATACCTACCAGCAGCTTCGCAGTCATTAAAAAACAGACACATTCATCAGTAATAAGGTCCTCAATCAGCTTTCGGGAATTGCCCTAGAGACACCAAAACATCACATTTAAGAACATTTTGAAGACTGTTCCACAAATGTACATTTTAGCAGACACTCTTATCCAGAGCAACTTACAGGAACAATTAGGGTTAAGTGCCTTGTTCCAGGGCACATCAACAGATTTTTCACTTAGTCGGCTCAGGGAATCGAACCAGAAACTTTGCAGTTACTGGCACAACACACTCTTCACTGATAGGCTGCTGCCCTAAACAAATAAGGTGAAAGAAAGCTCAAATCCTGATTTACCTAACTCAGGAGAGCCCAGAGGAATTTCTAGAGTTATCCATCCCTGAGACCTGGGGTGATAAGTCGTACATCTAAAGTTTAGTAACGATGTTAGGTACAGTGGGACTTTTTATAAAAGGGCTTTTATACATGAAAAGATAGCAACGTCAAAGAAGGCCAACCAACTTTCTGGTAGAGAAAGACGCATGTGGCAGGTAATCCAGTCCATTACGGATTACAAAGGAAGAAATCGCTGTGATCTGCCCAACGATAACTCTCTCTACCAGGCGAATTCAGTCTACGAAAACAACACCGAACAGTGCATGAGGGCCCCCACTGAACCAAAGGACTGGGTGATCTCGACTTCCGAGGCCGATGCGAGTAAGGCTTTTAATCTTGTCAACACTCACAAGGCCACGGGGTCAGACGATATTCCTGGGCATGTTTTCAGAGCACAGAACAGCTGTCAGGCGTATTCAGGTTAATTTTCAACCTCTCCTTGTCCCAGTCTGGTAATCTCCTCGTCTCAAGCTGGCCACCATCATTCCTGTTTCCAAGAACTCTAAGACTTCATGCCACAATGACTACCCCCCTGTGGCACTCACATCTGAAATAATGAAGTGCTTTGAGAGGCTGGTTAAGGCACACATCAACACCATCATCACAGACACACTGGACCCACTCAAATTTGCATACCGCCCCAACAGACCTACAGACGATGCAATCTCAATTGCACTCCACTCTGCCCTCTCCCACCTGGAAAAGAGGAATACCTATGTGAGATTGCTGTTCATCGACTACAGCTCAGCGTTCAACACCATAGTGTCCTCCAAGCTTATCAACATACTCAGGACCCTGTGACTGAAGTCCTCCTTCTGCAACTAGATCCTGGATATCCGGACGGGCTGCCCCCAGGTGGTGAGGGTAGGCAACAACACCTCCGCCAAACTGACCCTCATCACTGGAGCCACGCATGGGTGTGTGCTTAGCCCCCTCTTGCACTTCCTGTTTACCCCCGACTGTGTGGCCATGCACGAGTCCAGCTCCATCATCGAGTTTGCAGACAAACGACGGCGGTAGGCCTGATCAACCAATGGTGATGAGACAGACCTGTCAGCATGGGGCCAGGACAACAACTTCTACCTCATAGTCAACAAGACCAAGGAGCTGATCGTGGACTACTTATATGTATATGAGATATTTCTGTATGTCATTTTCCTATCATGCCTACACTGACACACACACATGTACCCACGCACACACACACACACACGCACACACACGCACGCACGCACGCACGCACGCACACACACACACACACACACACACACACACACACACACACAAACACCCATACACATACGCTCACATACACACACCACCACACAGACACACACCCAACACATAAACTGCTGCCATATTGTTTACTACTATTATTATTATTATTTTTTTTTTTCATCCTGTTACCAGTCACAGTTAGTTAGTTAGTTAGACAGGGAGGGTGTTCAGTGGGTTACTTAGACAGGGAGGGTGTTCAGTGGGTTACTTAGACAGGGAGGGTGTTCTGTAGGTTAGTTAGACAGGGAGGGTGTCCTGTAGGTTAGTTAGACAGGGAGGGTGTTCTGTAGGTTAGTTAGACAGGGAGGGTGTTCAGTGGGTTACTTAGACAGGGAGGGTGTTCTGTAGGTTAGTTAGACAGGGAGGGTGTCCTGTAGGTTAGTTAGACAGGGAGGGTGTTCTGTAGGTTAGTTAGACAGGGAGGGTGTTCTGTAGGTTAGTTAGACAGGGAGGGTGTTCTGTAGGTTAGTTAGACAGGGAGGGTGTTCTGTAGGTTAGTTAGTTAGACAGGGAGGGTGTTCTGTGGGTTAGTTAGTTAGACAGGGAGGGTGTTCTGTAGGTTAGTTAGTTAGACAGGGAGGGTGTTCTGTAGGTTAGTTAGTTAGACAGGGAGGGTGTTCAGTGGGTTACTTAGACAGGGAGGGTGTTCAGTGGGTTACTTAGACAGGGAGGGTGTTCTGTAGGTTAGTTAGACAGGGAGGGTGTTCTGTAGGTTAGTTAGACAGGGAGGGTGTTCTGTAGGTTAGTTAGACAGGGAGGGTGTTCTGTAGGTTAGTTAGACAGGGAGGGTGTTCTGTAGGTTAGTTAGTTAGACAGGGAGGGTGTTCTGTGGGTTAGTTAGTTAGACAGGGAGGGTGTTCTGTAGGTTAGTTAGTTAGACAGGGAGGGTGTTCTGTAGGTTAGTTAGTTAGACAGGGAGGGTGTTATGTAGGTTAGTTAGTTAGACAGGGAGGGTGTTCTGTAGGTTAGTTAGACAGGGAGGGTGTTCTGTAGGTTAGTTAGTTAGACAGGGAGGGTGTTCAGTGGGTTACTTAGACAGGGAGGGTGTTCTGTAGGTTAGTTAGACAGGGAGGGTGTTCTGTAGGATAGTTAGACAGGGAGGGTGTTCTGTAGGTTAGTTAGACAGGGAGGGTGTTCTGTAGGTTAGTTAGTTAGACAGGGAGGGTGTTCTGTAGGTTAGTTAGTTAGACAGGGAGGGTGTTCTGTAGGTTAGTTAGTTAGACAGGGAGGGTGTTCTGTAGGTTAGTTAGTTAGACAGGGAGGGTGTTATGTAGGTTAGTTAGTTAGACAGGGAGGGTGTTATGTAGGTTAGTTAGTTAGACAGGGAGGGTGTTCTGTAGGTTAGTTAGACAGGGAGGGTGTTCTGTAGGTGAGGTAGACAGGGAGGGTGTTCTGTAGGTGAGGTAGACAGGGAGGGTGTTCTGTAGGTTAGTTAGACAGGGAGGGTGTTCTGTAGGTTAGTTAGACAGGGAGGGTGTTCTGTAGGTTAGTTAGTTAGACAGGGAGGGTGTTCTGTAGGTTAGTTAGTTAGACAGGGAGGGTGTTCTGTAGGTTAGTTAGTTAGACAGGGAGGGTGTTCTGTAGGTTAGTTAGTTAGACAGGGAGGGTGTTCTGTAGGTTAGTTAGTTAGACAGGGAGGGTGTTCTGTAGGTTAGTTAGACAGGGAGGGTGTTCTGTAGGATAGTTAGACAGGGAGAGTGTTCTGTAGGTGAGGTAGACAGGGAGGGTGTTCTGTAGGTGAGGTAGACAGGGAGGGTGTTCTGTAGGTTAGTTAGACAGGGAGGGTGTTCTGTAGGTTAGTTAGTTAGACAGGGAGGGTGTTCTGTAGGTTAGTTAGACAGGGAGGGTGTTCTGTAGGATAGTTAGACAGGGAGGGTGTTCTGTAGGTGAGGTAGACAGGGAGGGTGTTCTGTAGGTGAGGTAGACAGGGAGGGTGTTCTATAGGTTAGTTAGACAGGGAGGGTATTCTGTAGGTTAGTTAGACAGGGAGGGTGTTCTGTAGGTGAGGTAGACAGGGAGGGTGTTCTGTGGGATAGTTAGACAGGGAGGGTGTTCTGTAGGTGAGGTAGACAGGGAGGGTGTTCTGTAGGTGAGGTAGACAGGGAGGGTGTTCTGTATGTTAGTTAGACAGGGAGGGTGTTCTGTAGGTTAGTTAGTTAGACAGGGAGGGTGTTCTGTAGGTTAGTTAGACAGGGAGGGTGTTCTGTAGGATAGTTAGACAGGGAGGGTGTTCTGTAGGTTAGTTAGACAGGGAGGGTGTTTGATAGTGAAGTGAGGGTGATGGAAAGGAGAGAGCGAGAGGTAAACAAAGCATCTTTGTGGAAATGTATTCATTCACAGCACCACCTCAACATCCTAAACTGGAGTGGAAGATGTTTTGGTGGAATGTTTGTTTTCCTATTCTCTATTTTTGGATATCGTGCCTCTCTTCTCTCCTCTCCTCGCTGCCCTCTCTTCATCCTCTTCCCCCTCTCTTCTCCTCTCTTCTCTCCTCTCCTCGCTGCCCTCCCCTCTTCCCCCTCTCTTCTCTCCTCTCCTCACTGCCCTCCCCTCCTCCTCTTCCCCCTCTCTTCTCTCCTCGCTGCCCTCTCCTCCTCCTCTTCTCTCCTCTCCTCGCTGCCCTCCCCTCCTCCTCTTCCCCTCTCTTCTCTCCTCTCCTCGCTGCCCTCCCCTCCTCCTCTTCCCCCTTTCTTCTCCTCTCCTCGCTGCCCTCCCCTCCTCTTCTCCCTTTCTTCTCCTCTCCTCGCTGCCCTCCCCTCCTCTTCTCCCTTTCTTCTCCTCTCCTCGCTGCCCTCCCCTCCTCCTCTTCCCCCTCTCTTCTCCTCTCTCCTCTCCTCGCTGCCCTCCCCTCCTCCTCTTCCCCCTCTCTTCTCTCCTCTCCTCGCTGCCCTCCCCTCCTCTCTTCTCTTCCTAAAGTCCTAGCTCGTTGTATAAAGGATACACCCATGCAGGCTTGTGTCTGAACGTGCATCAGGTTCCCAGTGAGATGACTGGCGATGTAGCAATACTTTATGAGGGTCTTACTTCCCTGCTGTTGTTTTAGGGTGAAGACAAAAGTAGCTCCAGCGCCGTCATTTAGGACGTAGCAGAGAAAGACCAGATGTCGTCTGACCTGGTTTCAAATACTATTCGAAATATTTTCAAATACCTTAGCTGGCCTTGATTGGCTCACCTGGCGCAATGGAACCAATAGAATTGTCACAAAAGATCAAACCCCGCCGTTCTGGGATGCTGGCCAGGCTAGAGCAAGCAGTATAAGTATTTGAAAGATTTCACATAGTATTTGAACCCAGGTGTGGATGCCATGGAGCTCCTCGGGACTGAAGATGTTTGAACTCTGACATGTGGGAGAGGTTGAGAAGTATGTTTATTTTTGGTAGGACAAGGAGGCAGGAGGTTTGCATGAGAGTATGTGTGATGGTTGCGGGGGAATGTGCCAGACCAGTTATTCTCTGAGGAGGCATTTGACTCATCTAAAACCAAATTAAAATATCTCAAGCCTAGAACATTATAAAATTAACCATATGTTAAATTATTGATCGTTAATCTTAACATGCAATGTTAATTAATAGATTTTGTAATGGGAACAAGAATATCAAATCAAATCAAATGTATTTATATAGCCCTTCTTACATCAGCCGATATCTTAAAGTGCTGTACAAAAACTCAGCCTAAAACCCCAAACAGCAAGCAATGCAGGTGTAGAAGCACGGTGGCTAGGAAAAACTCCCTAGAAAGGCCAAAACCTAGGAAGCAACTTAGAGAGTGTCACGTTCTGACCTCTATTTCCTTTGTTTTGTATGTAGTCTGTATGGTCAGGGAGTGAGTTGGGTGGGCAGTCTATGTTTGTTTTTCTATGTTTTGGGGCATTTCTATGTTTTCGGCCTAGTATGGTTCTCAATCAGAGGCAGGTGTCATTAGTTGTCTCTGATTGAGAATCATACTTAGGTAGCCTGGGTTTCACTGTGTGTTTGTGGGTGATTGTTCCTGTCACTGTGTTTGTTGGCACAGGATAGGCTGTATAGGTTTTCCACGTTCCGTTTGTTGTTTTGTAGATTTAAGTTATTTCATGTATCGTTAATTTTCCATTAAAGAACATGAGTAACCACCATGCTGCTTTTTGGTCCGCTTCTCCTCCTACAGACGAACGTCGTTACAGAGAGGAACCAGGCTTTGAGGGGTGGCCAGTCCTCTTCTGGCTGTGCCAGGTGTAGATTATAACAGAACATGGCCAAGATGTTCAAATGTTCATATATGACCAGCAGGGTCAAATAATAATAATCACAGTAGTTGAGGGCGCAGCAAGTCAGCACCTCAGGAGTAAATGTCAGTTGGCTTTTCATAGCCGATCATTAAGAGTATCTCTACCGCTCCTGCTGTCTCTAGAGTTAAAAACAGCAGGTCTGGGAAGGGTAGCACGTCCGGTGAACAGGTCAGGGTTCCATAGCAGCAGGCAGAACAGTTGAAACTGGAGCAGCAGCACGGCCAGGTGGACTGGGGACAGCAAGGAGTCATCATGCCAGGTAGTCCTGAGGCATGGTCCTAGGGCTCAGGTCCTCCGAGAGAAAGAGAGAAAGAGAGAATTAGAGACAGCATACTTAAATTCACACAGGACACTGGATAAGACAGGAGAAGTACTCCAGATATAACAAACTGACCCTAGCCCCCTGACACATAAACTACTGCAGCATAAATACTGGAGGCTGAGACAGGAGGGGTCAGGAGACACTGTGGCCCCATCCGATGATACCCCCAGACAGGGCCAAACAGGAAGGATATAACCCCACCCACCAAAGCACAGCCCCCACACCACTAGAGGGATATCTTCAACCACCAACACTCAAGTGGGTTGAGTGGGTTGAGAGATTAGGGTCCAGAGTAACGCCGAGGTCCTTCACAGTTTTATTTGAGACGACTGTACAACCATCAAGATTGATTGTCAAGCATCTCTGTTTTGTCCGAGTTTAAAAGTAGAAAGTTTGCAGCCATCCACTTCCTTATGTCTGCAACACAGGCTTCTAGCGAGGGCAATTTTGGGGCTTCACCATATTTCATTGAAATGTACAACTGTGTCATCCACATAGCAGTAAAAGTTAACATTATGTTTTCGAATGACATCCCCAAGAGGTAAAATATATAGTGAAAACAAATAAAAACAGAACCTTGAGGACCACCGAAATTTACAGTTGATTTGTCAGAGGACAAACCATTCACAGAGACAAACTGATATCTTTCCGACAGATAAGATCTGAACCAGGCCAGAACTTGTCCGTGTAGACCAATTTGGGTTTCCAATCTCTCCAAAACAATGTGGTGATCGATGGTATCAAAAGCAGCACTAAGGTCTAGGAGCACGAGGACAGATGCAGAGCCTCGGTCTGACGCCATTAAAAGGTCCTTTACCACCTTCACAAGTGCCGTCTCAGTGCTGTGATGGGGTCTAAAACCAGACTGAAGCATTTCGTATACATTGTTTGTCTTCAGGAAGGCAGTGAGTTGCTGCGCAACAGCTTTTTCTAACATTTTTGAGAGGAACGGAAGATTCGATATAGGCCGATAGTTTTTTATATTTTCTGGGTCAAGGTTTGGCTTTTTCAAGAGAGGCTTTGTTACTGCCACTTTTAGTGAGTTTGGTACACATCCGGTGGATAGAGAGACGTTTATTATGTTCAACATAGGAGGGCCAAGCACAGGAAGCAGCTCTTTCAGTAGTTTAGTTGGAATAGGGTCCAGTATGCAGCTTGAAGGTTTAGAGGCCATGATTATTTTCATCATTGTGTCAAGAGATATAGTACTTGAGTGTCTCTCTTGATCCTAGGTCCTGGCAGTGTTGTGTAGACTCAGCACAACTGAGCTTTGGAGGAATACGCAGATTTAAAGAGGAGTCTGTAATTTGCTTTCTAATGATCATGATCTTTTCCTCAAAGACGTTCTTCAAGAAGTTTATCACTGCTGAAGTGAAAGCCATCCTCACTTGGGGAATGCTGCTTTTTAGTTAGCTTTGTGACAGTATCAAAAGTACATTTCGGATTGTTCTTATTTTAAATTGGAAAAATAGGATGATCGAGCAGCAGTGAGGGCTCTTCGATACTGCACGGTACTGTCTTTCCAAGCTATTCAGAAGACTTCCAGTTTGGTGTGGCGCGCCATTTCCGCTCCAATTTTCTGGAACTTGCTTAAGAGCTCGGGTATTTTCTGTATACCTGGGAGCTAGTTTCTTATGACAAACGTTTTTAGTTATAATCATTCTAATATTATGATATTAGAATATAATCCTATCATAATATCCTGAACAAAAATATAAACGCTCTAGAAGAAAAAGAAACGCACACCTATTTAGGCGAGGTGCTGGCTAGCGGAGTAGAAAACTTGAAAATAAAAGAGAGCTCAGATGCAAAAATGTAATTACCAACGTTTTGACAGCCAAGCTGTCTTCATCAGGGTATAATCACAAACACTGCGGGATGACTCGTTTATGTAGTGTCAAAAGACACAGGTGTCTGTAATCATGGCCAAGAGTGGCCTAATACCATTGGTTAATAATCAAATATTAAAATGGCATAAAAAGAACAGCATACAAACAAATGGATATCATACGATCATAAATTCATTTTCGACTACAAAAGCTTACACACAATTTCAATGGCAAAGTCACAATAATCACAAGAATGGCTTCAGATCAAAGTCTATGTTGAGACCGAAGGGAGCGAGGGTCTTTAAGTTAAAGATCCAGGCAGCCCCTCGTTTTAACAATAAATTATCAAGGTCACCCCCTCTCCTAGGGAGGTTGACATGTAAAGTATTGGTCCCATGTTTCATGAACTGAAATTAAAGATCCCAGAAATGTTCCATACTCACAAAAAACGTATTTTTCTCCAATTTTGAACACACATTTGTTAACAGCCCTGTTAGTGAGCATTATAATCCATCCACTTGACAGGTGCGACATATCAAGAAGCTAATTAAACAGCATGATCATTACACAGGTGCAACTTGTGCTGGGGATAATGAACGGTCACTCTAAAATGTGCAGTTTTGTCACCCAACACAATACCCCAGATGTCTCAAATTTTGAGGGAGCGTGCAATTTGCATGCTGACTGCAGGAATATTCACCAGAGCTGTTACCAGAGAATTGAATGTTAATTTATATACCATAAATTGGAGGCCAATGTTGTTTTAGAGAATTTGGCAGTATGTCCAACCAGCCTGACAACTGCAGACCAGTGCATGGTGCCGGGTGGATAAGCGGTTTGCTGATGTCAACGTTGTGAACCGAGTGGCCCATGGTGGTGGTAGCTACGGACAATGACACAGAGGGCAATTCGAACGCACCGTGACGAGATCCTAACTAATCCATTGTCGTGCCATTTAAAAAATATTAAAAAAAATAAAAAATTGTATGAACCAATCCACCACCCCCGTCTTCGGAGGGCAGATATCTTGTTTGTTTGTTTTTACAGCTTTCTGCTACATAGACATACATTTTACATACACATTTTACACACACATGGTACTTTTATATAAAGCAGTCACATGACAATAATAAATTACCAAACATAAACTCTTTAATCCTGCCCCTCAGCCCATCCCACCTATCACCATAGACCTCAGCTCTTTAATCCCACCCCTCAGCCCATCCCACCTATCACCATAGACCTCAGCTCTTTAATCCCACCTCTCTCAGCCCATCCCACCTATCACCATAGAACTCAGCTCTTTAATCCCACCTCTCTCAGCCCATCCCACCTATCACCATAGACCTCAGCTCTTTAATCCCACCTCTCTCAGCCCATCCCACCTATCACCATAGACCTCAGCTCTTTAATCCCACCTCTCTCAGCCCATCCCACCTATCACCATAGACCTCAGCTCTTTAATCCCACCTCTCTCAGCCCATCCCACCTATCACCATAGACCTCAGCTCTTTAATCCCACCTCTCTCAGCCCATCCCACCTATCACCATAGACCTCAGCTCTTTAATCCCACCTCTCTCAGCCCATTCCACCTATCACCATAGACATCAGCTCTTTAATCCCGCCCCTCAGCCCATCCCACCTATCACCATAGTCCACCCTCAGTTTGGTTTCCATGTGCAGTATATTTTTCAATTGTTCTGTTATGTTTTACATACATTTTCAACATTCCTAATCGTATAGTAACCACAGATTGTGAGATTAAAGATGAAAACCTTTCCTACGAGAACTATTATATTATTTATCGTGCCATTTAATCCACTGCCATCACCTAAAGTTTCAGCAAGAAAAATGCACAGCCCCATGTCACAAGGATCTGTACACAATTCCTGGAAGCTGAAAATGTTCCAGTTCTTCCATGGCCTGCATACTCACCAGACATGTTACCCATTCAGCATGTTTGGGATGCTCTGGATTGAAGCGTATGACAGCGTGTTCCACTTCCCTCCAATATCCAGGAACTTCACACAGCCATTGAAGAGGAGTGGGACAACATTCCACAGGCCACACTCAACAGCCTAATCAACTCTATGCGAAGGAGATGTGTTGCTCTGCATGAGGTAAATGGTGGTCACACCAGATACTGACTGGTTTTCTGATCCACAGCCCTACCTTTTTTTTTAAAGGTAACTGTGATCAACAGACTCATTTCTGTATTCCCAATCATGTGAAATCCATAGATTAGGGCCTAATGAATTTACAATATAATCTGTAACTCAGTAAAGTCTTTGAAATTGTTGCATGTTATATTTTTGTTCAGTATATATTACCCATTCTCATATCCCCTATAAGTACTGTCATAGGTGTTTTTATTTTTAATTTCACCTTTATTTAACTAGGTAGGCCAGTTGAGAACAAGGTCTCGTTTACAACTGCGACCTGGCCAAGATAAAGCAAAGCAGTGCGACAAAAACAACACAGAGTTACACATGGGATAGACACACATACACTTGGAAAAATCAATATACATTGTGTGCAAATGTAGAAAGATGTTGATGTCAACTCTAACCTCTAACAATCAGAGGTAAAGAGATATTAAGTCTCTGTGGGGCAACGTTCTGTACCTAGCAGTTTGAGAGTTACCATTTAACTTCTACATGCTATGAATCACCATGAACTCCTTTCATGTTCCCATGCCTTCCACTTTCACATTACAGTGTATAGACCAGTGGTCACCAACCGGTCGATCGCGATCGACTTGTCGATCTCCAAGGCATTTCTAGTCGATCGCCAAACATTTCTGTAAAAAAAACAACAACGATAAATCATTGTGTTCCTACTTTTTCATGAGTTGGTGGTAGGTGTAGCCAATTCAGCTGCCCTGCGCGCCGGGTAGGCAAACTGTTGCCGTTTCATGTGTCTGAAGGTACAGGGTGGGCCTGGAGAGGAAACTATGTGCATTATGTCACCGCTGGCCAATCAGGTTGCTCAGATGGCCGAGTCTGCAGTAATGTAGCAGGCATAGAAGAAAGCTACGGGCAAACTTGACACTGAGAGATTTCTAAACGTTTAAAACCATGACTAGAGAAAGATTGTCAACGAATGCAGCAAAGAGCTGCTGTTTTTATGAGTGAGTTCATGTTTAAATTCTTACTCAGCACTGTCAACACTTTGTATTCAACACTTTTATAACCCATAAAATGTGCGTTCTTCCTATTTCCAATCAGCGCCACAACAAGTAGAGCAGCAGTAATAAATGAGGAGGAAAGTGGATCTATAGGCGTTGTAGTTATTATTAGCGGCTTGGGTCTTTTTTAATTAATATCGAGGAATATTTCACTTTCTCTGTCATGGACTAACAACATGCATTTGTGCATGAGGCAGAAATAATGCTGTGCGACTCGAGTTTCGCCATCAGCTGGAAGATAGTGTCCCTTTTTGGTCAGTGTCAGTGGAGGAAAGGGAGAGAGGAGGGATGTTGAGAGACTGACCCTCAGTCTGCTGCTCTCTCCCTCTGCTGAGACTGACCCTCAGTCTGCTGCTCTCTCCCTCTGCTGAGACTGACCCTCAGTCTGCTGCTCTCTCCCTCCGCTGAGACTGACCCTCAGCCAGCTGCTCTCTCCCTCTGCTGAGACTGACCCTCAGTCTGCTGCTCTCTCCCTCCGCTGAGACTTGTTGAGACTAACCCTCAGTCTGCTGCTCTCTCCCTCCGCTGAGACTGACCCTCAGCCTGCTGCTCTCTCCCTCTGCTGAGACTGACCCTCAGTCTGCTGCTCTCTCCCTCTGCTGAGACTGACCCTCAGTCTGCTGCTCTCTCCCTCTGCTGAGACTGACCCTCAGTCTGCTGCTCTCTCCCTCTGCTGAGACTGACCCTCAGTCTGCTGCTCTCTCCCTCTGCTGAGACTGACCCTCAGTCTGCTGCTCTCTCCCTCTGCTGAGACTGACCCTCAGTCTGCTGCTCTCTCCCTCTGCTGAGACTGACCCTCAGTCTGCTGCTCTCTCCCTCCGCTGAGAATGACCCTGAGTCTGCTGCTCTCTCCCTCTGCTGAGACTGACCCTCAGTCTGCTGCTCTCTCCCTCTGCTGAGACTGACCCTCAGTCTGCTGCTCTCTCCCTCCGCTGAGACTGACCCTCAGTCTGCTGCTCTCTCCCTTTGCTGAGACTGACCCTCAGTCTGCTGCTCTCTGCCTCTGCTGAGACTGACCCTCAGTCTGCTGCTCTCTCCCTCTGCTGAGACTGACCCTCAGTCTGCTGCTCTCTCCCTCTGCTGAGACTGACCCTCAGTCTGCTGCTCTCTCCCTCTGCTGAGACTGACCCTCAGTCTGCTGCTCTCTCCCTCTGCTGAGACTGACCCTCAGTCTGCTGCTCTCTCCCTCTGCTGAGACTGACCCTCAGTCTGCTGCTCTCTCCCTCTGCTGAGACTGACCCTCAGTCTGCTGCTCTCTCCCTCCGCTGAGACTGACCCTCAGTCTGCTGCTCTCTCCCTCTGCTGAGACTGACCTTCAGTCTGCTGCTCTCTCCCTCTGCTGAGACTGACCCTCAGTCTGCTGCTCTCTCCCTCCGCTGAGACTGACCCTCAGTCTGCTGCTCTCTCCCTCTGCTGAGACTGACCCTCAGTCTGCTGCTCTCTCCCTCTGCTGAGACTGACCCTCAGTCTGCTGCTCTCTCCCTCTGCTGAGACTGACCCTCAGTCTGCTGCTCTCTCCCTCTGCTGAGACTGACCCTCAGTCTGCTGCTCTCTCCCTCTGCTGAGACTGACCCTCAGTCTGCTGCTCTCTCCCTCTGCTGAGACTGACCCTCAGTCTGCTGCTCTCTCCCTCTGCTGAGACTGACCCTCAGTCTGCTGCTCTCTCCCTCTGCTGAGACTGACCCTCAGTCTGCTGCTCTCTCCCTCTGCTGAGACTGACCCTCAGTCTGCTGCTCTCTCCCTCTGCTGAGACTGACCCTCAGTCTGCTGCTCTCTCCCTCTGCTGAGACTGACCCTCAGTCTGCTGCTCTCTCCCTCTGCTGAGACTGACCCTCAGTCTGCTGCTCTCTCCCTCCGCTGAGACTGACCCTCAGTCTGCTGCTCTCTCCCTCTGCTGAGACTGACCTTCAGTCTGCTGCTCTCTCCCTCTGCTGAGACTGACCCTCAGTCTGCTGCTCTCTCCCTCCGCTGAGACTGACCCTCAGTCTGCTGCTCTCTCCCTCTGCTGAGACTGACCCTCAGTCTGCTGCTCTCTCCCTCTGCTGAGACTGACCCTCAGTCTGCTGCTCTCTCCCTCTGCTGAGACTGACCCTCAGTCTGCTGCTCTCTCCCTCTGCTGAGACTGACCCTCAGTCTGCTGCTCTCTCCCTCCGCTGAGACTGACCCTCAGTCTGCTGCTCTCTCCCTCTGCTGAGACTGACCTTCAGTCTGCTGCTCTCTCCCTCTGCTGAGACTGACCCTCATTCTGCTGCTCTCTCCCTCCGCTGAGACTGACCCTCAGTCTGCTGCTCTCTCCCTCTGCTGAGACTGACCCTCAGTCTGCTGCTCTCTCCCTCTGCTGAGACTGACCCTCAGTCTGCTGCTCTCTCCCTCTGCTGAGACTGACCCTCAGTCTGCTGCTCTCTCCCTCTGCTGAGACTGACCCTCAGTCTGCTGCTCTCTCCCTCTGCTGAGACTGACCCTCAGTCTGCTGCTCTCTCCCCCTGCTGAGACTGACCCTCAGTCTGCTGCTCTCTCCCTCTGCTGAGACTGACCCTAAGCCTGCTGCTCTCTCCCTCTGCTGAGACTGACCCTCAGTCTGCTGCTCTCTCCCTCTGCTGAGACTGACCATCAGATGCAGGCACCATCAGCCCAGCAATAAAACAAATGATTTAAATGTAAGTTCACTCAGCTGTGCCTCACAAGCAATACAACAATGGATATTTTACCGGTGTGATCATATAGCCTACCTCAAATTTGGAAATATAATTTTTTTTAATGGCCAGAACAACAATGCATTGGCAGGGCTATTCAAGCAAAGACAGTATGCGATGTTAATCTATTGGGCCTATAGTTTACTGCACAAACCTCATTGCTACAGAACTGTTTTTAATTGGTTAAAGTTGCATAGACTTACATTTTTTAAGTCATGTAAATAAAAAATCAGAGCGGTAGATCTCAGCATTTTGACTCAGAAAGTGATCTTGACTCAGAAAAAGGTTGGTGACCACTGGTGTAGACTATAGTTTGTTTCCTATCCGTGCCAGCACATATATTATTGAATATCATAGCGCCCATAAACTCTCTCATATGTCGGACATGCAGCATGGTGACTTGTGACAAGATAATTTAAAAGAATTATGCAAAACAATTCCAAAATCCTCCTTATAAAGGCACTTTTGATTAAAGCATAAAAACAAATGTTGGCAGAGCTTATGGTTTCTGCAGGGCTGAAATAAAGTCTGTATTTGATAGAGGTTAATCCTATTGTTCTCTCTCTCTCTCTCTCTCTCTCTCTCTCTCTCTCTCTCTCTCTCTCTCTCTCTCTCTCTCTCTCTCTCTCTCTCTCTCGCCCCCCCTCTCTATTTCCCCCTTCTCCTAATATCTCTCTTTCTCTCTCTCTCGCTCTCTTTCCTCCCCCTCTCTCCCTCTCCCGCTCTCAGCCATAATTACCATCAATGAGAATTTGCTGAATAGATTCCACATGGAGGATTAAAAGGTCTCATCCCTCCCTCTCATCCCTCCCTCTCATCCCTCTCTCATCTTCTTTGGAATCATATTCTGGATTTGCCTTTTTGCAACCTCTGCCAAGACTTATTCTGTGTTGTTCCCTTGTGTTAAAGCCACATCCCAAATGGCACCCTATTCCCTATATAATGCACTACTTTAGACTGGCACCCTATTCCCTATATAATGCAATACTTTAGACTGGCACCCTATTCCCTATATAATGCACTACTTTAGACTGGCACCCTATTCCCTATATAATGCACTACTTTAGACTGGCACCCTATTCGCTATATAATGCACTACTTTAGACTGGCACCCTATTCCCTATATAATGCACTACTTTAGACTGGCACCCTATTCCCTATATAATGCACTACTTTAGACTGGCACCCTATTCCCTATATAATGCACTACTTTAGACTGGCACCCTATTCCCTATATAATGCACTACTTTAGACTGGCACCCTATTCCCTATATAATGCACTACTTTAGACTGGCACCCTATTCCCTATATAATGCACTACTTTAGACTAGCACCCTATTCGCTATACAATGCACTACTTTAGACTGGCACCCTATTCCCTATATAATGCACTACTTTAGACTGGCACCCTATTCCCTATATAATGCACTACTGTAGACTGGCACCCTATTCCCTATATAATGCACTACTTTAGACTGGCACCCTATTCCCTATATAATGCACTACTTTAGACTGGCACCCTATTCCCTATATAATGCACTACTTTAGACTGGCACCCTATTCCCTATAGAATGCACTACTTTAGACTGGCACCCTATTCCCTATATAATGCACTACTTTAGACTGGCACCCTATTCCCTATAGAATGCACTACTTTAGACTGGCACCCTATTCGCTATATAATGCACTACTTTAGACTGGCACCCTATTCCCTATATAATGCACTACTTTAGACTGGCACCCTATTCCCTATAGAATGCACTACTTTAGACTGGCACCCTATTCCCTATATAATGCACTACTTTAGACTGGCACCCTATTCCCTATAGAATGCACTACTTTAGACTGGCACCCTATTCCCTATATAATGCACTACTTTAGACTGGCACCCTATTCCCTATAGAATGCACTACTTTAGACTGGCACCCTATTCCCTATAGAATGCACTACTTTAGACTGGCACCCTATTCCCTATATAATGCACTACTTTAGACTGGCACCCTATTCCCTATAGAATGCACTACTTTAGACTGGCACCCTATTCGCTATATAATGCACTACTTTAGACTGGCACCCTATTCGCTATATAATGCACTACTTTTGACCAGGACCCATACTTTCTTTCTATTTGATTTTGTTTTATTAGGATCGCCATGGTGACAGCAAGTCTTACTAGGTTCTGACACATGAAGGAAAATACATAACCGCCAAAAGACTACAATCTACAGTACCATTCAAACGTTTGAGTTCACTTAGAAATGTCCTTGTTTTTGAAAGAAAAACATTTTTTTTGTCCATTAAAATAACATCAAATTGATGAGAAATACAGTCTAGACATTGTTAATGTTGTAAATGACTATTGTAGCTGGAAACGGCAGATTTTTTTATGGAATATCTACATAGGCGTACAGAGGCCCATTATCAGCAACCGTCATTCCTGTGTTCCAATGGCACGTCGTGTTAGCTAATCCACATTTATCATTTTAAAAGGCTCATGATCATTAGAAAACCCTTTTACAATTATGTTAGCACAGCTGAAAACTATTGTCCTGATTAAAGGAGCAATACAACTGTCCTTCTTTAGACTAGTTGAGTTATCTGGAGCATCAGCATTTGTGGGTTCGATTACAGGCTCAAAATGGCCAGAAACAAAGACTTTCTTCTGAAAATCGTCAGTCTATTCTTGTTCTGAGAAATTAAGACTATTCCATGCGAGAAATTGCCAAGAAACTGAAGATCTCATACAACGCTGTGTACCACTCTCTTGACAGAACAGCACAAACTGGCTCTAACCAGAATAGATAGAGGAGTGGGAGGCCCCGGTGCACAACTGAGCAAGAGGACAAGTACATTAGAGTGTTTTGTTTGAGAACAGACACCTCACAAGTCCTCAACTGGCAGCTTCATTAAATAGTACACGCAACACACCAGTCTCAACGTCAACAGTGAAGAGGCGACACCGGGATGCTGGCCTTCTAGGCAGAGTTCCTCTGTCCAGTCTCAACGTCAACAGTGAAGAGGCGACACCGGGATGCTGGCCTTCTAGGCAGAGTTCCTCTGTCCAGTCTCAACGTCAACAGTGAAGAGGCGACACCGGGATGCTGGCCTTCTAGGCAGAGTTCCTCTGTCCAGTCTCAACGTCAACAGTGAAGAGGCGACACCGGGATGCTGGCCTTCTAGGCAGAGTTCCTCTGTCCAGTCTCAACGTCAACAGTGAAGAGACTACTCCGGGATACTGGCCTTCTAGGCAGAGTTCCTCTGTCCAGTCTCAACGTCAACAGTGAAGAGGCGACACCGGGATGCTGGCCTTCTAGGCAGAGTTCCTCTGTCCAGTCTCAACGTCAACAGTGAAGAGGCGACACCGGGATGCTGGCCTTCTAGGCAGAGTTCCTCCAGTGTCTGTGTCCTTTTGCACATCTTAATGTTTTCTTTTTATTGGCCAGTCTGAATTTTCTGCCTAGAACTCTGCCTAGAAGGCCAGCATCCCAGAGTCGCCTCTTCACTTCAATTTCTCAATTTGCAGTAAGTTAGTCAGATGTGCAGCCACTCCCCCCCCCCCCCCTCCATCTCTTTCAACCATACCGTTTTCAATTCCTCATCAATCCATGGAGCCTTAACAGTTCTAAAAGTTAGTTTCTTAACAGATACATGTTAACCAATAATAAATCATAAATAAATTCATCAAGTGCAGCGTCTGGATGCTCCTCATTAATCACATCAGACCAACAAATATTTTGATCAACCATGAGTCATAGCAAAATCTTTTGTATGATCTCTTACGCACTAGTTTTAGGCCCAGCTATCAGACGCAGAAGAAGGCAGAGATGTGAAAATATGCCGTTTAGTTTTCAACTTCGATTCTCCAACCTCCAACACATTTCTGGGACACTTGTGTATTATAGTGCATTGATGTTCATGCTTCTTCTTTAATGTGGGGATCGAATTCAGAACATTGTGTCTTCTGTTTTCATGCTGGCTCTTCGTTCAGTGTCTGTCTGGCATCACAGAACGTTCCCAGTTAACACCCCACCAGAACAGCGTCAGAGCTAATATCCGTGGTATGTATCCAAATACATACCACAGATATGTATCCAAATGTCATTCATATCAACAGCAACTTTTCCTTCATTAGCAAGAGTTTTTTTTTTGCCAACCTGGATTGGAATGATTCTCTTCAAGTGCCCTAAAATATCAGGCTGGACCAGTATGCGTGTTTAATATCTGTGGTTCTGAACACAATTGTGGCACATGCATACCTCACAGTGTCAGTGGGTATGATCTACGCAGGTACGCGGCTGTATGTACCACATGCATACCTCACAGTGTCAGTGGGTATGATCTACGCAGGTACGCGGCTGTATGTTCCACATGCATACCTCACAGTGTCAGTGGGTATGATCTACGCAGGTCCGCGGTTGTATGTACCACATGCATACCTCACAGTGTCAGTGGGTATGATCTACGCAGGTCCGCGGTTGTATGTACCACATGCATACCTCACAATGTGTCAGTGGGTATGATCTACGCAGGTACGCGGCTGGCTGTATGTTCCACATGCATACCTCACAGTGTCAGTGGGTATGATCTACGCAGGTCCGCGGTTGTATGTACCACATGCATACCTCACAGTGTCAGTGGGTATGATCTGCGCAGGTCCGCGGCTGTATGTACCACATGCATACCTCACAGTGTCAGTGGGTATGATCTACGCAGGTCCGCGGCTGTATGTACCACATGCATACCTCACAGTGTCAGTGGGTATGATCTACGCAGGTCCGCGGCTGTATGTACCATTTGGTGGCTGGCGCCGGGAAGTGGCAAACCAGTGGGCGTTTCAATGTCATTTCACAGCTGGCTTCCATGAAGTTCTAAATCACTTAAGTCCACATCCTCTTCTCTCATCCTCCGTCTACTGTATACGATGTGGTTTTATCCCTGGACTCACTATCTGCATCCCAAATGGCACCCTAGTCCCTATATAATGCACCCATAGGGCTCTGGTCAAAGATACTGCGCTGTATAGGGAATAGGGGGCCCTTTGGAACACACCCACTGTGTCCATGGGTTCCCGAGTGGCGCAGTGGTCTAAGGCACTGCATCTCGGCGCTAGAGGCGTCACTACAGACCCTGGTTTGATACCAGGCCGTATCACAACCGGCCGTGATTGGGAGTCCCGTAGGGTGGTGCACAATTGGCCAAGCATCGTCCGGGTTTGGCAGGGGTAGGCCGTCATTGTAAATAAGAATTTGTTCTTTCTTGCCTAGTTAAATAAAGGTTAAAAAATTATAATAAAAAATCTGCTTTGCCTACATCCCCGTTCCACTGTACTTAGTCTCCAGATGGAGTGTGTACACTTTAATTGCTCCCAAAAACCACCTGAGTGAAATTCATACTTTTATATTTACTAAGTCTGAAACATTCTTGGTTGTTTTATTTAGTGTCCAGTTGATAAGCACAGAGAGTCTTTGTGGGGGGGGGTGGGGTGGGGGGAATGCCTCTTTGTGGGAGTGAAAAGGAGAAGGAAAAAAAATGCTTCTTTGCAATATGGACGAATCTGGAAATAAATGTTTACTTAAAACAGTTGCAGAAGGTTTAGCAAAATACATTCCAGGATTGGCTGTGAGGAGAGGCCTGTGCTCCTGCTTGAAAAACACTGCTGACTATGTGAGAGTGAATTTAACCACGTACCATTCAGGGTTAGAAACCAGACAGGGCTGATTGGTTAGGGGTGGATTTATCTGCTGAAAAAATATTGTAAAAAACATAACCTTTCAGACAACTTTATTTATCCCCCAGGGGTAATATGAACGGTAGGTAGTTCGTTCCAGAGAAGCACACTTTTAGAGAGACCAGCCTCAAACATCCTGATTTTAAAGTTGGCAGTGATCAGATATGCTGCAGAAATAATTACATGCATATGAGTTTGAGGCTGTACAGACACACAAACACATACTGCTTTGCTAAAAGATCTGAGCATGGAAATTAGAAGATTTGATTAAATGATCCAGTTAGTTGATCATCAGCAAAAGTGCACCTGAACTACTCATGAAAGGACCTTGAGAAGCTGGCCCAAAACAGAGTGTGCTAGATAACCTTTTTTTTAAATGATCTACTCAATTCACAGAGTTGGATTACAATATGTCACATATGAATCTTGCTCTGGGACTATGGAGTATCTCTGCAATGATTGGACCTCATCACTGGAGAGACAGGGAGTGGCTCATCAACATGTTGTCTTTGTCACATCTTCCAATAGTTACCCACAACCTTCCATACATGTGTCCATCTTTCCAGGTGTGTGGCTAACCTTTAATTCAATTGAATATATCTTTATTTTCCTTAACAGGGGCAAATCCACCACTGTTCAAACTGGTGTTCATTAACTCCAGCACAATACCAGTCTGTGAAACACCTGATGATTGAGTTTGAGTTTATTTATTCTTGCTCACAGATTAAAGTTAAGAAATGCAGAATGTACATTACTAATAATTGCAAAACACTCCTTTAAAATCCATAACACATCATTATTGACAAATAGAATATTGAACAATTGAGAACGTTACAGGACTTTTTTCATGATGGAAATGTAAATATTAAAATGTGATTTGAAAAAATATATATAATTTGGTCTCCTGGAGACACCATCTGATGATCTTTTCCTCGCATTCAGGTCAAAGAGTTCAATCTTGGTTTCATCAGACCAGAGAATCTTGTTTCTCATGGTCCGAGAGTCCCTTAGGTGCCTTTTGGCAAACTCCAAGCAGGCCTTTTACTGAGGATTGGCCATCCGTCTGGCCACTCTACCATAAAGGCCTGATTGGTGGAGCGTTGCAGAGATGGTTGTCCTTCTGGAAGGTTCTCCCATCTCCACAGAGGAACTCTGGAGCTCTGTTCAGGTGACCATCAGGTTCTCTGACCAAGGCCCTTCTCCCCCGATTGCTCAGTTTGGCCGGGCGGCCAGCTCTAGGAAGAGTCTTGGAATGACGGAGGAACAACTCTAGGAAGAGTCTTGGAATGACGGAGGAACAGTTCTAGGAAGAGTCTTGGAATGACGGAGGAATAGCTCTAGGAAGAGTCTTGGAATGACGGAGGAACAGCTCTAGGAAGAGTCTTGGAATGACGGAGGAACAGCTCTAGGATGAGTCTTGGAATGACGGAGGATCAGCTCTAGGAAGAGTCTTGGAATGATGGAGGAACCGCTCTAGGAAGAGTCTTGCAATGATCGAGGTCACTGTGTTCTCGGGGACCTTCAATGCTGCAGAAATGTTTTGCTTTCCTTCACCAGATCTGTGCCTCGACACAATCCTGTCTCGGAGCTCTACGGATCATTATTTCAACCTCATGGCTTGGTTTTTTTCTCTGACATGCAGTGTCAGCTGTGGGACCTTTATATAGACAGGTGTGTGCATTTCCAAATCATGTCCAATCAACTGAATTTACCACAGGTGGACTCCAATCAAGTTGTAGAAACATCTCAAGGATGATCAATGGAAACAGGATGCAACCGAGTTCAGTTTTGAGTCTCATAGCAAAGGGTCTGAATACTTATGTAAATAAGTTATTTATGTTTTTTGTTTTTAATAAATGTGCAGCAATGTCAAGATTTTTGGTTATTTAATCAATTTTAGAATAAGGCTGTAACGTAATAAAATGTGGAAAAGGGAAGGGGTCTGAATACTTTCCGAATGCACTGTGGGTGTGGGTGTATATATGCACTGTGGGTGTGGGTGTATATATGCACTGTGGGTGTGGGTGTATATATGCACTGTGGGTGTGGGTGTATATATATGCACTGTGGGTGTGGGTGTATATATATGCACTGTGGGTGTGGGTGTATATATGCACTGTGGGTGTGGGTGTATATATATGCACTGTGGGTGTGGGTGTATATATATGCACTGTGGGTGTGGGTGTATATATATGCACTGTGGGTGTGGGTGTGTATATATGCACTGTGGGTGTGGGTGTATATATGCACTGTGGGTGTGGGTGTATATATATGCACTGTGGGTGTGGGTGTATATATGCACTGTGGGTGTGGGTGTATATATGCACTGTGGGTGTGGGTGTATATATGCACTGTGGGTGTGGGTGTATATATATGCACTGTGGGTGTGGGTGTATATATATGCACTGTGGGTGTGGGTGTATATATGCACTGTGGGTGTGGGTGTATATATGCACTGTGGGTGTGGGTGTATATATATGCACTGTGGGTGTGGGTGTATATATATGCACTGTGGGTGTGGGTGTATATATGCACTGTGGGTGTGGGTGTATATATGCACTGTGGGTGTGGGTGTATATATGCACTGTGGGTGTGGGTGTATATATGCACTGTGGGTGTGGGTGTATATATGCACTGTGGGTGTGGGTGTATATATGCACTGTGGGTGTGGGTGTATATATGCACTGTGGGTGTGGGTGTATATATATGCACTGTGGGTGTGGGTGTATATATGCACTGTGGGTGTGGGTGTATATATGCACTGTGGGTGTGGGTGTGTATATATGCACTGTGGGTGTGGGTGTATATATGCACTGTGGGTGTGGGTGTATATATGCACTGTGGGTGTGGGTGTATATATGCACTGTGGGTGTGGGTGTATATATATGCACTGTGGGTGTGGGTGTATATATGCACTGTGGGTGTGGGTGTATATATGCACTGTGGGTGTGGGTGTGTATATATGCACTGTGGGTGTGGGTGTATATATGCACTGTGGGTGTGGGTGTGTATATATGCACTGTGGGTGTGGGTGTATATATGCACTGTGGGTGTGGGTGTATATATGCACTGTGGGTGTGGGTGTATATATGCACTGTGGGTGTGGGTGTATATATGCACTGTGGGTGTGGGTGTATATATGCACTGTGGGTGTGGGTGTATATATGCACTGTGGGTGTGGGTGTATATATGCACTGTGGGTGTGGGTGTATATATGCACTGTGGGTGTGGGTGTATATATGCACTGTGGGTGTATATATATATATATAGCAGTAGTATTTATTCCTCTGGGAGTGAGGCAGATATATAGCATTTTACCAAATATTTTACAACCCCATGCCATGATTACATAGTGCAAAAACCCAATCAATTTCTTCCATAATCTATTTAAACAATAACATCTAATTTACTAACATTAATGAAAATTGATATATTGCATTTTGGAATGAAACTTTTCATTTGGAAAGGATAGTCAGTCTTGGTGCCTGAAACTTGAACAAGCAGTTATTTATCTGATCTGTACACACAGTATTCTGAGACAGCAATGAACTCCTCCACTGATAGCTCAAAGTATCGGAGGTTTCTCAACATCACTCAGCACCTCAACGGTAGGTGTTAGTTAAAAGTCATGCTGTTCCAGCTCCAAAACCCAGATTCAACACAACCTCCCCTGTTCAGCCCTCCTCAGCTCCCCAGCATTGCTGACCCAGTGCCCGAGCCCGTATCCAGTGGTCAAGACCAGGGTTCAAATAGTATTCCCAATCTTTCAAATACTTTTTTGAGTCTGCCTGGAGTGACAGAATATCAGCGTTCGGAACTTTAGGGACTAACACATTATTTCCATTGTGTCAGGCAAACTTAATCAAGCACAGATAAAGTATGGCAGAGCTTTCGGATACCACTTGAACCCAGGTGTCCTGTCTCCTCTGCCAGGACCTGACAGTTAGTTTCTCCATTCGTATTCAGGTCCGTATCTCCAGTTCTGACCTCCCAAGTTCTGACCCTGCCAGGTAGGTTCTTCTCTGCCAGACCTCCTGGTCCATCGGTGATCCCTGTTTGCCTCCCAAATGGTGTCCTCTGTTCACTTTCTCTAGTGCTTTTGCCCCGGGCCCAAAAGCAGTGGTTGTAAAGTAACTATGTAAAAAAAATACTTTGAAGTACTGCTTAAGTAGTCTTTGGGTTATCTGTACATTACTAATTATTATTTTTGACAACTTTTACCCTCTACATTCCGAAAGAAAATAGAATGAATTTAAAAATGCAGTATTTGTGTTTAGTGAGTCCGCCAGATCAGAGGCATTGATGTCCTGCCTGAGTACTTTTGGGTGTCAGAGAAGATTTACAGTACGGGAGTAAAATCGACATGAGTGTTGGAGTTTGCCCCCTGTCTGTCCGTCAAGGAATATAAATGATTTGCTTTATATCAGGAATTTGATTTTACTTGCTTGCCGGTTGAGTACATTTCCTACCACTGTACTTAGGTACATTTAAAACCAAATACTTTTACTCAAGTAGTATTTCATTGGGTGACTTTTATTTTTACTTTAGTCGTTTTTCTAATAGCATACTGCGACTGTACTTTAACTCAAGTATGACGACTGAGTACTTCTTCCACCAGTAGTGCACTAAACAAGGAAGAGGGTTCCATTTAGGATGCATTCTAGCAGTCAAACAGCAATGGTCTCTCATAGACCCATCATTACCCCTCATAGACCCCCCCCCCCCCAGGCAGGTGCCCCACAAGGGGAGTAGTGAGACCAGCTGTGGGAGGTCTGGTGGGTTTGGACTGCTCAGTGCTGTGTCTACCCAAAAAGCAAGTGAAATATGAATTTAATATTCATACAAATATGACTTTTTGATCGTTTTCTCCTGTGTGGCATGAGAAGTGTTTGTTGGATCTGGGCTAAAAAAGGCAGTTGGAAACAGATGCACCACGTGCAGACCTGAAGTCAACCTTGAACCGTTGTAGGTAGTCTAAGGAAGACGGCTTGAATTGAATATTCATATGGATGTGATTTTTTTAAATGTATTTTGTATCTCTTTCTTATGCAGTACAGACCTGAAGTAAACAAAGCTTCTCTGGTACAAACAGTACCAACACAACCATTCAACTCCCTCTGTCACATCCTGCCGTTTAGGGATTTTATTGGTTGAGATGATTTTACTGTGTATTACCTTCAGGGACTCTGGCAGTTCTGATTACAGTGTGCCAAGTCGTAATTTCTCCTCTTTCTCTTTCTGTCCTCCCTCCGTTTCCAAGCTCTCGTTGTTCGTTTTTTTCAGGCACAGCGTTTGTTGGCTAAGTGTTTTATTTATTCTTCGCAGCCTTGAGGTTTATTACCTTGGTCAGATTCACAGATACGTGTTTGTGTGTGTGTGTGTTTGTGTGCATGCACGTGTGTGTGTGTGTGTGTGTGTGTATTCACAACTGCTGGATGCTGGAGCTATTGACTAAAGTGCTTCTCCTTAGACTGTTTTCTCCCTACACTGTCTTCTCCTTAGACTGTCTTCTCCCTAGACTGTCTTCTCCCTAGACTGTCTTCTCCCTAGATGTCCTATGATCACAACCCTTTCCTTGCATTTATAAGTTTATCAAAATTATATAAAGTTGTTTAAGTGCTGCCAAGTGTTTCTGTGGGCCGTCTCTAAGTGTTTCTGTGGGCCGTCTCTAAGTGTTTCTGTGGGCCGTCTCTAAGTGTTTCTGTGGGCCGTCTCTAAGTGTTTCTGTGGGCCGTCTCTAAGTGTTTCTGTGGGCCGTCTCTAAGTGTTTCTGTGGGCCGTATCTAAGGGTTTCTGTGGGCCGTCTCTAAGTGTTTCTGTGGGCCGTATCTAAGGGTTTCTGTGGGCCGTCTCTAAGTGTTTCTGTGGATCATATCTAAGTGTTTCTGTGGGCCGTCTTTAAGTGCTATGCGAGATCATTCATTTTGACCTTTGTGTTGCTATCTAAACCCCCAAAAGAGGAGATTGTTGCAGAAACAGTGAGAAGACAAGTAAACAGTATTTGACCTCAGTGGGAATCGGTTGGTCCATCAATCATGTTGATCTGGTAGTCTGTTACTGATGTTTTTAAAGATGAAGGCACATTGATCCCCTTGTGTCTGTGATCTGGGAGTGGAGTCAGAACTGTCTCTCCCTTGTGACTGTGTCTGTGATCTGGGAGTTGAATCAGAACTATCTCTTCCTTGACGTATGAGCCTCTGGCACTCAGGGAACATCTACAGTTGGCCAACTAATTAAACGTAAAGGTCTGTGTTCCAAATGGCACCATATTATAGTGCTTATCTGGTCAAAAGTAGTGCACTATGTCAAAAGTAGTGCACTATGTCAAACGTAGTGCACTATGTCAAACGTAGTGCACTATATAAAAAGTAGTGCACTATATAAAAAGTAGTGCACTATGTCAAACGTAGTGCACTATATAAAAAGTTGTGCACTATGCCAAACGTAGTGCACTATGTCAAACGTAGTGCACTATGTCAAACGTAGTGCACTATATAAAAAGTAGTGCACTATGTCAAACGTAGTGCACTATGTCAAACGTAGTGCACTATATAAAAAGTAGTGCACTATGCCAAACGTAGTGCACTATGTCAAACGTAGTGCACTATGTCAAACGTAGTGCACTATATAAAAAGTAGTGCACTATGTCAAACGTAGTGCACTATGTCAAACGTAGTGCACTATATAAAAAGTAGTGCACTATATCAAAAGTAGTGCACTATATCAAAAGTAGTGCACTATATCAACATTTGTGCACTATATCAACATTTGTGCACTATATCAAAAGATGCGAGGAAATGGGGAAATATGAATTGAGAAAGGGCAAAGATTCGTCAGCTATGAATCCACTGATTCACTGAACCTTTCTAGGCAATCAGTTGATTCACACAAGATACATACAGTCAAACAAGCATTTGGAAATCTATTTTCCTGATAAAGGACAGGAAGCCCTTTGAAAGTGACCAGAGTATGTTAACGTCGCATCTACTCCGATAATATTTTGGCTCTTCATAACCATAGAAGCATATGGCTGCAATTTGAACTAAATCATCTAAGGAACCAGTCATGTATTCTCTATCCTCTGAGTGGCAACTGGCCCGAATCCCCCAAACAAAGTTAGCTACAGTATGTCCACTACAGAGTTGCCTATGTCCACTACAGAGTTGCCTATGTCCACTACAGAGTTGCCTATGTCCACTACAGAGTTGCCTATGTCCACTACAGAGTTGCCTATGTCCACTACATAGTTCCCTATGTCCACTTGCCTATGTCCACTACAGAGTTGCCTATGTCCACTACATAGTTCCCTATGTCCACTACAGAGTTCCCTATGTCCACTACAGAGTTCCCTATGTCCACTTGCCTATGTCCACTACAGAGTTGCCTATGTCCACTACATAGTTCCCTATGTCCACTTGCCTATGTCCACTACATAGTTCCCTATGTCCACTTGCCTATGTCCACTACAGAGTTGCCTATGTCCACTACAGAGTTCCCTATGTCCACTACAGAGTTCCCTATGTCCACTACATAGTTCCCTATGTCCACTTGCCTATGTCCACTACATAGTTCCCTATGTCCACTTGCCTATGTCCACTACATAGTTCCCTATGTCCACTACAGAGTTGCCTATGTCCACTACAGAGTTCCCTATGTCCACTACAGAGTTGCCTATGTCCACTACATAGTTCCCTATGTCCACTACATAGTTCCCTATGTCCACTTGCCTATGTCCACTACAGAGTTCCCTATGTCCACTACATAGTTCCCTATGTCCACTAAATAGTTCCCTATGTCCACTACAGAGTTGCCTATGTCCACTACATAGTTCCCTATGTCCACTTGCCTATGCCCAGACGTGGGTCGAAATACTATTTGATATCTTTCAAAATACTTTTTGGGGCTTGATTGAGCTTGCCGAGCACAATGGGCCCAATATAATCGACACAAAAGTTACAAACCCTGCCCACATGGCAGACTAGCTCAAAATCTTAAAGTATTTGAAAGATTTCAAATAAGATTTGAACCCAGGTCGGACAGTGCGGCTCCCCTGCAGGTGTGCATCTGCCTCATAAAGAAGCGTCTGTGGAGAGATTGTTTGCCCTCCGGTCCGTTTCATCATTAAGACTCCAGGATGAAAAAATAAGCTCTGCTGGAAAGCTGCTGGGGCTTCTAGGTTTACAAATTTATGAGGCACCTTTCATGAGCCTGACAGGCCTGGGAGGGAGAGGGGTGATGGGGGTGAGGTGGGCCCCTCTCTCTGCTTCCTCTCCTTCCTCCTCTAACACACGGATGTCTGTTCTTTTTAGGGTGAAGTGAAGCGGCTCGTGGTTTCTCCGCTCTGGCCCTCTGCCCTAGCTGCTCTAACTGCCCCTGTGCACTGCACTCCTCTCTGGCCCATAACCCCTCACACCTTACTGCTCTCCTCTCCTCTCTAGCCCATAACCCCTCACACCTTACTGCTCTCCTCTCTGGCCCATAACCCCTCACACCTTACTGCTCTCCTCTCTGGTCCATAACCCCTCACACCTTACTCCTCTCCTCTCTGGTCCATAACCCCCTCACACCTTACTGCTCTCCTCTCCTCTCTGGTCCATAACCCCTCACACCTTACTACTCTCCTCTCTGGTCCATAACCCCTTAACACCTTACTGCTCTCCTCTCTGACCCATAGCCCCCTAATGCCTCTTTCCTCCCCTCCTCCCCTCCTCCCCTATTTCTCTCTCTTTCTCTCTCACCAATCCCTGGGGCTCTACATCCCCTCTCCACCCTCGCCCCTTTTACTCCACTCGTTTACCGCTCACTCGCTTTCTCTCCTCCGTTCCCCTTCGCCCTTCACTGGAATGTTTATCCACTGGGCTTGGTGCAGAGAAAAAATAAACTGCCATTTACCCCCGTTTCCCGGGAAACCATTTCTCCGCTTTACATCTCCTTCACTTTTGCGAGGTAGCGATGGGGGCAGCAGGGAGAGAGTGCACCCTTAAACGATTTGAACAGAAGTGCCATGGAAATGTTTACTTACATGTCCAGTGTCTCATACTTTCCTTGGGTGTTGCTGTTCCTCTCTCTGCACCCGTAGAATGGTGCCTTTGTCAACGAGGAAGGTTCAGCAAACACACACACACACACACACACAGGCCCTGAGTTAGTCTTTCAGGTACCTACTTTGGGCTGAATGGACGTCAGGGTGATTGGAACAGGCCTTACCTGGGGCCCCTCACTGCACTTGATGATGATCCAACGTTGGATATGACTGAAGCCATTTGTTTTTTTTTAAGTCATGTAAATGATCTGGTTGATGTGTTTTCTAACAGCTAGCAAGGAAGACGTGTAGATCCTTAGTGTTCACCTGCTCAGCCAACCAGCGGGAGTTTGTTTTGGCACAACCATGTAGGGAACACAACTTTTGTTTGGAGACCAGGTCCCAAATGGCACTCTATACCCTATGTAGTGCACTACCATAGGGCTCTGGTTAAAAGTAGTGCACTACCTGGGGCATAGGGTTCCATTTGGGATGCAGACCCAGAAAGTCACGTGTTACATAATGAAATTACAGATGATAAAGCAAAGCCATTATCAGGAATGGAAAAAATACACTGCTCAAAAAAAATAAAGGGAACACACTAAAATAACACATCCTTGATCTGATTGACTTGGAGTTACATTGTGTTGTTTAAGTGTTCCCTTTATTTTTTTGAGCAGTGTATTTGTCAATGGCCAAACAACAGTGCTACAGTGCCTTGCGAAAGTATTCGGCCCCCTTGAACTTTGCAACCTTTTGCCACATTTCAGGCTTCAAACATAAAGATATAAAACTGTATTTTTTTGTGAAGAATCAACAACAAGTGGGACACAATCATGAAGTGGAACGACATTTATTGGATATTTCAAACTTTTTTAACAAATCAAAAACTGAAAAATTGGGCGTGCAAAATTATTCAGCCCCCTTAAGTTAATACTTTGTAGCGCCACCTTTTGCTGCGATTACAGCTGTAAGTCGCTTGGGGTATGTCTCTATCAGTTTTGCACATCGAGAGACTGAATTTTTTCCCCATTCCTCCTTGCAAAACAGCTCGAGCTCAGTGAGGTTGGATGGAGAGCATTTGTGAACAGCAGTTTTCAGTTCTTTCCACAGATTCTCGATTGGATTCAGGTCTGGACTTTGACTTGGCCATTCTAACACCTGGATATGTTTATTTTTGAACCATTCCATTGTAGATTTTGCTTTATGTTTTGGATCATTGTCTTGTTGGAAGACAAATGTCCGTCCCAGTCTCAGGTCTTTTGCAGACTCCATCAGGTTTTCTTCCAGAATGGTCCTGTATTTGGCTCCATCCATCTTCCCATCAATTTTAACCATCTTCCCTGTCCCTGCTGAAGAAAAGCAGGCCCAAACCATGATGCTGCCACCACCATGTTTGACAGTGGGGATGGTGTGTTCAGCTGTGTTGCTTTTACGCCAAACATAACGTTTTGCATTGTTGCCAAAAAGTTCAATTTTGGTTTCATCTGACCAGAGCACCTTCTTCCACATGTTTGGTGTGTCTCCCAGGTGGCTTGTGGCAAACTTTAAACGACACTTTATGGATATCTTTAAGAAAAGACTTTCTTCTTGCCACTCTTCCATAAAGGCCAGATTTGTGCAATATATGACTGATTGTTGTCCTATGGACAGAGTCTCCCACCTCAGCTGTAGATCTCTGCAGTTCGTCCAGAGTGATCATGGGCCTCTTGGCTGCATCTCTCCTTGTATGAGCTGAAAGTTTAGAGGGACGGCCAGGTCTTGGTAGATTTGCAATGGTCTGCAGTGATTTGCAGTGGTCTGATACTCCTTCCATTTCAATATTATCGCTTGCACAGTGCTCCTTGGGATGTTTAAAGCTTGGGAAATCTTTTTGTATCCAAATCCGGCTTTAAACTTCTTCACAACAGTATCTCGGACCTGCCTGGTGTGTTCCTTGTTCTTCATGATGCTCTCTGCGCTTTTAACGGACCTCTGAGACTATCACAGTGCAGGTGCATTTATACGGAGACTTGATTACACACAGGTGGATTGTATTTATCAGGTCAACATTGGATCATTCAGAGATCCTCACTGAACTTCTGGAGAGAGTTTTCTGCACTGAAAGTAAAGGGGCTGAATAATTTTGCACGCCCAATTTTTCAGTTTTTGATTTGTTAAAAAAGTTTGAAATATCCAATAAATGTCGTTCCACTTCATGATTGTGTCCCACTTGTTGTTGATTCTTCACAAAAAAATACAGTTTTATATCTTTATGTTTGAAGCCTGAAATGTGGCAAAAGGTCGCAAAGTTCAAGGGGGCCGAATACTTTCGCAAGGCACCGTATATCCAGGGACTTTAAAGTCACATTTGAGTTTGACAGATGTTTCATTATTTTTTGTCACAAGACTTTGGGCAGCTATTTCGTGGTTTCACTTGGATAATAATAATAATAATAATAATAGTAATAATAATAATAATAATAATAGTAGTAGTAATAATAATAATAATAATAATAATAATAATAATAATAATAATCCCACTTCTGTTGTGTCTCCATTCTCTCTTCTACAGCGGTATTGAAAAACATCAATGTTTTCACTTCACGCCTCCCACCTTCTTCCCCCATCTTCTAGACTGTAAAGGAAACTATTTATTTCTGTGTATATAGTTTATGCAGAGTTCATTCATGACTATCTATAGTGAGAGAGATTTCATTCCTTGGTGAGCGTTTTGGTGGCTTACCAGCTCAGTTTACCCTTTGCATGGAGAACATGTCTGGTGGCTGCAAACAGGTCGGTGGTCTTGTATTCCAGGACATCTACAGCACCCGGTGTCACAGGAAGACCAAGGAGATCATCAAGGGCCTCAGCCCCCTTCTATAATCTAGAAGGCAGAGACAGTACAAGTGTCGCAAAGCTGGACTGAAAAACAGCTTCTATCCCCGGGGAATCAGACTGATAAATAGTCACCATTAGCCGGCCTCCGCCCAGTACCCTGCCCTGAACTTTAGTCACTGTTACTACCCGGCTACCACCCATTACTCAACGCTGCACCTTAGAGACTGCTGTCCAACGTACATCTCTGGTGCATCCTGTTTCCATTGATCATCCTTGTGATGTTTCTACAACTTGATTGGAGTCCACCTGTGGTAAATTGAATTGGTGAAACATGATTTGAAAAAGCACACAACTGTCTATACAAGGTCCCACAGTTGACAGTGCTTGTCAGAGCAAAAACCAAGCCATGAGGTCGAAGGAATTGTCCGTAGAGCTCCGAGACAGGATTGTGTCGAGGCACAGATCTGGTGAAGGGTAACGAAAAAAATATCTGCAGCATTGAAGGTCCTCAAAAGCACAGTAGCGTACTTCATTCTTAAATGGAAGAAGTTTGGAACCACCAAGACTCTTCCTAGAGCTGGCCGCCCGGGGGAGAAAGGCCTTGATCAGGGAGGTGACCAAGAACCTGATGGTAACTCTGACAGAGCTCCAGAGTTCCTCTGTGGAGATGGGACAACCTTCCAGAAGGACAACCATCTCTGCAGTACTCCACCAATCAGAGTGGCCAGACGGAAGCCAATCCTCAGTAAAAGACACATGACAGCCCACTTGGAAAAAAGACACCTAAAAGACACCTGAAGGACTCTCAGACCATGAGAAACAAGATTCTCTGGTCTGATGAAACCAAGATTGAACTCTTTGGCCTGAATGCCAAGCGTCACGTCTGGAAGAAACCTTGCACCATCCCTACGATGAAGCATGGTGGTGGCACCATCATGCTGTGGGGATGTTCTTCAGCTGCAGAGACTGGGAGACTAGTTAGGATCAAGGGAAGATGAATGGAGCAAAGTACAGAGAGATCCTTGATGAAGACCTGCTCCAGAGCACTCAGGACCTCTGACTGGGGTGAAGGCTCACCTTCCAGCAGGACAACAACCCTAAGCACAGTCAAGACAACGCAGGAGTGGCTTTGGGACAAATCTCTGAATGTCCTTGAGTGGCCCAGCCAGAGTCCAGACTTGAACCCAATCGAACATCTCTGGAGAGACCTGAAAATAGCTGTGCAGCGAAGCTCCCCATCCAACCTGACAGAGCTTGATCTGCAGAGAATGATGTGAGAAACTCCCCAAATACAGGTGTGCCAAGCTTGTAGCGTCATACCCTAGAAGACTTGGGGTGGTAATCGCTGCCAAAGGTGCTTCAACAAAGTACTGAGTAAAAGGTCTGAATAATTATGTGTGTCATATTTCAGTTTTGTATTTGTTATGCATTTGCTAAAATTTCTAAAAATCTGTTTTTGCTTCATCATTATGGGGTATTGTGTGTAGTTTGATGAGGGACAAAAAATAATCAATTTTAGAATAAGGCTGTAACATAACAAAATGCACTGTACATAGTCTTTGAAAACTGGTCACATAAAAATGTTTGCATACTGGTTTACCCACTTTGTAACACCCTGAAACGTTTCACCTGTCTTTGTGATTGTCTCCACCCCCTCCAGGTGTCTCCCATCTTCCCCATTATCCCCTGTGTATTTATACCGGTGTTCTCTGTTTGTCTTGTTTGTCAAGTCAACCAGCGTTTTTGTTTCAGCTCCTGCTTTTTCCCCAGTCTCTCTTTTCTCGTCCTCCTGGTTTTAACCCTTGCCTGACCTGACCCTGAGCCTGCCTGCTGTCCTGTACCTTTGCCCCATCTCTAGATTACCGACCTCTGCCTGACCTGACCCTGAGCCTGCCTGCCATCCTGTTCCTTTACCCCTGTTGCTGTAATAAACATTGTTACTTCGACACGGTCTGCATCTGGGTCTTACCGTATCCTGATACACTTTATATATAAGTGTACCTATGATGAAAATGACAGGCCTCGCTCATCTTTTTAAGTGGGAGAACTTGCACAATTGGTGGCTGACTAAATACTTTTTTGCCCCACTGTACTGTATTCTAGTCATGGCTCATCTTAGATAACTACTGCTATACAAACCTTTTCTATTCATATACTGTCCACACTGTCTACACACACCATCATATACATTTATATTTATATTCCGGACTCTGGCATTGCAAATATAACTATATAGTTCTTCATTCCTTTTTTATTGTTTTTACTTGGGGATTTGTTTGTATTGTTAGGTATTACTGCACTGTTGGAGCTTGGAACATAAGCATTTCGCTACACCCGGCAGTAACATCTGCAAAATATGTGTACAGCGACCAATACAATTTGATTTGATTTGGTCTGCCTACTCCCTGGCCTCCAAATAAATTACAAAAAAAAGATTCAGCCGCCGAGAGGGGTGAGGAAGACACCATGTTTTCAGGCCATAAGTAGAACCAAAGGATTGCTTAAAATGATATTTTTCAGAAAGGCAACCCCATCTTAATTGCGTTTCTTACCTCGGGGGGGGGGGGGGGGGGGGGGGGGGGTTTGGTATGTCTTTCTTATGCTTTGTATACCTCATAGGGATTTCCGTAGAGTTTGTTAAAATATAGGTTATTAAAATCCTAAAACGGACACATAAGTACTTCAGAGGTTTAGATTAAGTTAACATTTTGAGAGCTACACCCTTTAACTCTGTCTATAAAAGGCCTTAGTGCCTCAGGCTAACAATATCCCATTCAGGAAATGTTGGTTATTTCTTCTACAGGAAAAGGAAACTGGAAGAAAGAAGAAACAAAAATCCTTTATTGCCAAAGGTCATTCAAGTCCAACAATCAAAGATTCAGAATTACGTTTATTTCCTGATAAATGTTGAATAATAATAATGACATGGCACCCCTGGACTCTACCAGACGTTACCAGACCTGGTTTAATGACATGGCACCCCTGGACTCTACCAGACATTACCAGACCTGGTTTAATGACATGGCACCCCTGGACTCTACCAGACGTTACCAGACCTGGTTTAATGACATGGCACCCCTGGACTCTACCAGACGTTACCAGACCTGGTTTAATGACATGGCACCCCTGGACTCTACCAGACATTACCAGACCTGGTTTAATGACATGGCACCCCTGGACTCTACCAGACGTTACCAGACCTGGTTTAAGTACTGTTTCAAACCTTGCACATAATTCAAGCATCTTCTTGATCCTGCCTGGAGTGTCCGATGGGGTTTACAGTTTGTGGGACTTTGCTATTGGTTCATTAAGCCAGGCAAACTCAATCAAGCACATATACATCATTTGAAATATTTCAAACGGTAGTGCTATGTAAGAGTTGTTCTTCTCCAACGAACACAGGCCACCTAGGCAGGTGGGAATGTTCCGTGTGGAATGTTAGAGCTCGTGAATCTCCTGACAGTTATCAGCATTAGACAGAGGTCAGAGGTCAGGGACCTAAGGGCCTTGTAATCTTCCAGTGGACCAGCTGAAGGCATCGACCCGATTCATAGTTCAGCTCCAGCTAATTCTCTCTCCCATGCTATCCCTCTCTCATTGTCTCTTTCTCTCAGCATCTTATGTTCTCCCTCACTTTTCATACTTTCATACTCATGAATCCCTCAATAGCCACCAGCCTGAGACAGGGGGCAGGGGCCTTCGAGTGGGGCCAAGAGTGTTCAGTCTCAGTACCCATCAGATAAGATATCCTAGTCTACCAACCCCTTCGCCCGTAGAGGACATTCCTCATGATCTATGGCCACTCTCCAGGGATTCATCCGGAATGCCAGGGGGAAATGGAACATTGGAACGCCAGGGGGAAATGGAACATTGGAACGTCAGGGGGAAATGGAACTTTGGAACGCCAGGGGGAAATGGAACTTTGGAACGCCAGGGGGAAATGGAACTTTGGAACGCCAGGTGGAAATGGAACTGTGGAACGCCAGGGGAAAATGGAACTTTGGAACGCCAGGGGGAAATGGAACTTTGGAACGCCAGGGGGAAATGGAACTTTGGAACGCCAGGGGGAAATGGAACTTTGGAATGGAACTTCGGAATACCGGGTTGGATTTTAGAAGGAGATCAGGACTCAAGCTTCAGAGCTGGTGAAAGATCATGCAGGCCCCATGTCTGGTCAGTCTCAATACTTAAAGTTGGACATGAGAGTGGTCTGGGAGAGGGTTTTTTTGATTGTTCAAACATTAAAACGTCAGCATTATCACACTTTACAAGGCACACTGACATCTTTCCTAAATTAGTTCTGACCTTTTTTTTCTTTTTTTAAAAACTTTTATGTATACAGTCAGTTGGTCGGTTGCCTGATTTCTGGATTTCAGTTGTTTCCATAGTTATCTCAAAATCCACAGTCACTGAGTTAAATGTAATGAACTGTTCTTCGTGATCCTCAAATAAAACCATTCAGAAGATGTTTACCCAACATTTAAAATGTACAGTATGTGACTGACCTTTAGTGTTCGAACCAGGGTCTCCTGCACCAGGGTCTCCTGCACCAGGGTCTCCTGCACCAGGGTCTCCTGCACCAGGGTCTCCTGCTCGATACAATACTATGTTAGCCACCTGAGCTTAAGCCTAGGGCAATTTCTGTCACTCTTTAAGTCTCAGCAAATTGAAAAGAACGTTGGGAGGAAATGCTGGGTAGTTGGGGTGATGTAGAATGTACTGTAGATATTCCCCTACAAATACTCTACTCCCGCCAGGAAGCAAGCAGTCGCCAGAGAAACTGCCCAAACTGACAAACTGCCCAACTGAAAAACTGCCCAACTGACAAACTGCCCAACTGACAAACTGCCCAACTGACAAACTGCCCAACTGACAAACTGCCCAACTGACAAACTGCCCAACTGACAAGCAGTCGACAGAGAAACTGCCCAAACTGCCCAAACTGCCCAACTGACAAGCAGTCGACAGAGAAACTGCCCAAAATGACAAACTGCCCAACTGACAAGCAGTCGACAGAGAAACTGCCCAAACTGACAAACTGCCCAACTGACAAGCAGTCGACAGAGAAACTGCCCAAACTGACAAACTTAAACTATGTATAAAAAAACCCTTAGGATCAAACACGTCTGGAGTCGGAGCCTGGTTTGATAGAAGCTTTGGCAAAAGAGCACATTCATATTCAACCAGGTTTTGTTCAGATATTTCTGTTGGACACTTGGATGGCTGTTCTGATGTGGCAGGAGTCTTCCTTTCAGTCTGGTGCACTGGGTTCATGGTGAGTCTACAGCCACAGTACTGTCTGCCCCCCCCCCTCCTCCTCTACCTCTGTAGGGGAGTAGAGTAGTCTTCAGTGCTCTCTGTGTTAACTGTGCAGACAGGGCCACTGTTTTATCAACATGCCTATCAAAGCCTTCTCCCTGCTGCCTTCTGCCTGCTGCTTTCTGCCTGCTGCTTTCTGCCTGCTGCCTTCTGCCTGCTGCCTTCTGCCTGCTGCCTTCTGCCTGCTGCTTTCTGCCTGCTGCCTGCTGCTTTCTGCCTGCTGCTTTCTGCCTGCTGCCTGCTGCCTGCTGCTTTCTGCCTGCTGCTTTCTGCCTGCTGCTTTCTGCCTGCTGCCTTCTGCCTGCTGCCTTCTGCCTGCTGCCTTCTGCCTGCTGCTTTCTGCCTGCTGCCTGCTGCTTTCTGCCTGCTGCTTTCTGCCTGCTGCCTGCTGCCTGCTGCTTTCTGCCTGCTGCTTTCTGCCTGCTGCCTTCTGCCTGCTGCCTTCTGCCTGCTGCCTTCTGCCTGCTGCCTTCTGCCTGCTGCCTGCTGCTTTCTGCCTGCTGCCTTCTGCCTGCTGCTTTCTGCCTGCTGCCTGCTGCCTGCTGCTTTCTGCCTGCTGCCTTCTGCCTGCTGCCTTCTGCCTGCTGCCTACTGCCTGCTGCCTGCTGCTTTCTGCCTGCTGCCTGCTGCTTTCTGCCTGCTGCTTTCTGCCTGCTGCCTTCTGCCTGCTGCTTTCTGCCTGCTGCCTTCTGCCTTCAGGAAACAGCAGAGGGAACACCCCCCTATCCACATCGATGGAACAGTAGTGGAGAGGGTAGTAAGTTTTAAGTTCCTCGGTGTACACATCACAGACAAACTGAATTGGTCCACCCACAAAGACAGCATCGTGAAGAAGGCGCAGCAGCGCCTCTTCAACCTCAGGAGGCTGAAGAAATTTGGCTGGTCACCAAAAGCACTCACAAACTTCTACAGATGCACAATCGAGAGCATCCTGTCGGGCTGTATCACCGCCTGGTATGGCAACTGCTCCGCCCACAACTGTAAGGCTCTCCACAGGGTAGTGAGGTCTGCACAACGCATCACCGGGGGCAAACTACCTGCCCTCCAGGACACCTACACCGCCCGATGTCACAGGAAGGCCATAAAGATCATCAAGGACAACAACCACCCGAGCCACTGCCTGTTCACCCCGCTATCATCCAGAAGGCGAGGTCAGTACAGGTGCATCAAAGCTGGGACCGAGAGACTGAAAAACAGCTTCTATCTCAAGGCCATCAGACTGTTAAACAGCCACCACTAACATTGAGTGGCTGCTGCCAACACACTGACTCAACTCCAGCCACTTTAATAATGGAAATTGATGGGAAATGATGTAAAATATATCACTAGCCACTTTAAACAATGCTACCTAATATAATGTTTACATACCCTACATTCATCTCATATGTATATGTATATACTGTACTCTACATCATCTACTGCATCTTTATGTAATACATGTATCACTAGCCACTTTAACTATGCCACTTTGTTTACATACTCATCTCATATGTATATACTGTACTTGATACCATCTACTGTATCTTGCCTATGTCGCTCTGTACCATCACTCATTCATATATCTTTATGTACATATTCTTTATCCCCTTACACTTGTGTCTATAAGGTAGTAGTTTTGGAATTGTTAGTTAGATTACTTGTTGGTTATTACTGCATTGTCGGAACTAGAAGCACAAGCATTTCGCTACACTCACATTAATTAACATCTGCTAACCATGTGTATGTGACAAATAAAATTAGATTAGATTTGATTTGATTTGATATTCTCCATTCTTACCGGGTGAAAGATCAACGTACATTCAGCTACAGGTTTCAGTTCACTTTATAGTGGCGAGGATAAATCTATATCTTAAGACGGGGCGCTTTGTTTTCTTAACCAAACAAAGATTACAGGTGATAGGTCATAAGAGCTTTATCAAAGCATACAGACTTATCTTGAGCAGATGACTTCTCTTAGCTAAATCATTTGATTTATTTATTTTTTGCCTGCGAATCGAAGCTTAGAACATCACTCATGTCTGACCTTAAACTTTACACCGTGTGACTTATGTCTGACCTTAAACTTTACACCGTGTGAATTTCAGACTTAGCTACTTAGCGACTTCAGCTACTTAGCTGAAATGAAACAACTGCTTACATACCGCGTCATTTGGAAACTAATTACGGTTACCCAAATATCACAAAAGGAGCCGAGTAAAGGTGTGAGGCGTAAATTACAAAATAACGTATTTCCCTTCGGACTGGTGTCCCCTGGTTTCCCCTGGTTTGTGTATTTGTTTTGTCTGTCTATTCTACACTACAAATATTCTGCTGTATTTACACTAAGATGAAACAACGGTTCTGTATGGAATCTCTTTTTGACCAATCCCTGCCCTTCCTCTCTCTCTTTCTCCAGGCGCTCACTCGACGGAGGCGTTTCGATGTGTGTGTCAGGGTGAATCTTCGTCGTGCAGAGGCTGCTGGGTAGCCATGCGATGTGGAGTGGGGCTGGAGCAAGCGGATCTGTGTTGACACGTGTGGTCGTCAGTAGATCTGAGGTGACGGTCTCATGTGCTGGATTAATGAGTCTGGTGAGACACTGGCTCACTGGCTCACAACACAACACACACACACACACACACACAACCCAACACACACACACACAACACACACCCTGGTATTCTCTCCCCTCACTTCCTTCTCCCTCAACTCTCAGTCACACAGACGAAGATGACCGACCGAGTCTCGGACTCTACTTGAAAAGTTGACTCGCTATTAAACCTGGCAGTTGTCTGCCTGTTTGAATCAGGAGCATGTTATCCCACTGAGCTAAAGGCTTCATATGACCCAGGTTTGGTAGTCAGTAGACAGTAGTCTGGAGGACCACCTACGCTCCACATTTCATGGGAGGTTAAAGGTTAAAGGCAGTGCAGGGGTCAGAGCCAGAGGCCAGGATTTACAGGCAGGCAACTTTCTCTCTCTCTGATGGTGTCTGTGTGATTTACACCAGGGCTCTCCAACCCTGTTCCTGGAGAGCTACCGTCCTGTAGGTTCTCTCTCTCTCTCTGATGGTGTCTGTGTGATTTACACCAGGGCTCTCCAACCCTGTTCCTGGAGAGCTACCGTCCTGTAGGTACTCTCCAACCCTGTTCCTGGAAAGCTACCGTAGGTTCTCTCTCCAACCCTGTTCCTGGAGAGCTACCGTCCTGCAGGTTTTAACTCTAACCCTGTTCCTGGAGAGCTACCATCCTGTAGGTTCTCTCTCCAACCCTGTTCCTGGAGAGCTACCGTCCTGTAGGTTCTCTCCAACCCTGTTCCTGGAGAGCTACCGTCCTGTAGGTTCTCTCTCCAACCCTGTTCCTGGAGAGCTACCGTCCTGTAGGTTCTCTCTCCAACCCTGTTCCCGGAGAGCTACCATCCTGTAGGTTCTCTCTCCAACCCTGTTCCTGGAGAGCTACCGTCCTGTAGGTTCTCTCTCTCCAACCCTGTTCCTGGAGAGCTAGCGTCCTGTAGGTACTCTCCAACCCTGTTCCTGGAGAGCTACCGTCCTGCAGGTTTTAACTCCAACCCTGTTCCTGGAGAGCTACCGTCCTGTAGGTTTTCTCTCTCCAACCCTGTTCCTGGAGAGCTATCGTCCTGTAGGTTTTCTCTCTCCAACCCTGTTCCTGGAGAGCTAGCGTCCTGTAGGTTCTCACTCCAACCCTAATCTAGGGCACTTGATTCTAATAATTGATAAAATAATTGATAAACTGAACCAGGTTAGTTACAAATGGGGTTGGAGCAAAAAAACTTACAGGAGGGTATCTCTCCAGGAACATTTGGAAAGCCTTGATTTAGACAATGTTACCCTATTGAGACATACGCTTTCTGTACAGGCAATTCAAGTTCAGGGGTTAGAGTTCATTCTATAGAGGCAAATCAAATCAAAGTTTATTTGTCACGTGCACCGAATACAACAGGTGTAGTTGACCTTACAGTGAAATGCTTACTTACAGGCTCTAACCAATAGTTAAAAAAAAGGTATTAGTTGAACAATAGGTAAGTAAAGAAATAAAACAACAGTAAAAAGACAGTGAAAAACAGTAGCGATGCTATATACAGTAGAGAGGCTATATACAGTAGAGAGGCTATATACAGTAGTGAGGCTATATACAGTAGTGAGGCTATATACAGTAGCGAGGTTATATACAGTAGAGAGGCTATATACAGTAGTGAGGCCATATACAGTAGAGAGGCTATATACAGTAGTGAGGCTATATACAGTAGTGAGGCCATATACAGTAGAGAGGCTATATACAGTAGTGAGGCTATATACAGTAGCGAGGTTATATACAGTAGAGAGGCTATATACAGTAGAGGCTATATACAGTAGTGAGGCTATATACAGTAGTGAGGCTATATACAGTAGCGAGGTTATATACAGTAGAGGCTATATACAGTAGAGAGGCTATATACAGTAGTGAGGCTATATACAGTAGAGAGGCTATATACAGTAGAGAGGCTATATACAGTAGAGAGGCTATATACAGTAGAGAGGCTATATACAGTAGTGAGGCTATATACAGTAGCGAGGTTACATAGACACTTGTTAGTCGGGCTGATTGAGGTAGTATGTACATGTAGATATGGTTAAAGTGACTATGCATATATGATGAACAGAGAGTAGCAGTAGCGTAGAAGAGGGGTTGGCGGGTGGTGGGACACAATGCAGATAGCCCGGTTAGCCAATGTGTGGGAGCACTGGTTGGTCGGGCCAATTGAGGTAGTATGTACATATGTACATGAATGTATAGTTAAAGAATGTATAGTTAAAGTGACAGTGCATATATGATAATTCAAGTTCAAGTGGTTAGGGTTAATTCTATAGAGGCAATTCAAGTTCAAGGGGGTTAGCTCTGGGATCCAGAGTATCAGTGAACTACCACTACACATATTACAGTGAGAGGTCAGGAGAAGTGCAGAGGACAGAGACTAGGAGTCACAGACAGGACTCCCTCTCTAACAGAGCCGTGTGGTGACAGCTAATATATCCTGTCCTGTGGTTGTGGTCCTATGGTTGTGGTTCTATGGTTCTATGGTTGTGGTCCTTTGGTTGTGGTCCTGTGGTTGTGGTCCTGTGGTCCTGTGGTTGTGGTCCTGTGGTTGTGGTCCTGTGGTCCTGTGGTTGTGGTCCTGTGGTTGTGGTCCTGTGGTTGTGGTCCTGTGGTTGTGGTCCTGTGGTCCTGTAG
>NC_092154.1:8909218-9029218 GCF_045791955.1 Oncorhynchus clarkii lewisi
TGATCCCAATTATGATCTGATCGTATTGGTAAAAATACTAACTAGTAGAAAAGATCAGAATTGGGTAAACACAGCCATTGTCTGTTAGTCATACGTTGATTTTAACTCTGACATTTCCTGCAGTTTCACTCCTCTCTTATTGAAAGTGAGTGTAACCATTATTGGTCATGTTTTGCATTAGGACCGTGTGTAACGATTCTCTTCTTGTGAAGTAGAGGCGGACCAAAGCGCAGCGTGGTGGTTGTTCATTGTATTTATTTACTACACTATACATGAACAAACTAACGAAAAAACAAGAAACGTGAGAACTCAAAACCTAATACAGCCTATCTGGTGAACACTACACAAAGACAGGAACAATCACCCACAAACAAACAGTGAAACCCAGGCTACCTAAGTATGATTCTCAATCAGAGACAACTAATGACACCTGCCTCTGATTGAGAACCATACTAGGCCGAAAACATAGAACTGCCCCAAAACATAGAAAAACAAACATAGACTGCCCACCCAACTCACGCCCTGACCATACTAAATAAATACAAAAACAAAGGAAATAGAGGTCAGAACGTGACAGTACCCCCCCCCAAAGGTGCGGACTCCGGCCGCAAAACCTTGACCTATAGGGGAGGGTCTGGGTGGGCGTCTGTCCGCGGTGGCGGCTCTGGCGCGGGACGCGGACCCCACTTCGCCATTGTCTCAGTCCGCCTTATTGTCCGCCTCCGTGGCTTACTCACCATGCCCACCCCTCTCAATGACCCCACTGGACAGAGGGGCTGCTTGGGACAGAGGGGCAGCTCGGGACAGAGGTGAAGCAGCTGCTCGGGACAGAGGGACATCTGCTCGGGACAGAGGGACAGCTGCTCGGGACAGAGGGACAGCTGCTCGGGACAGAGGGACAGCTGCTCCGGGCGGAGGGGCTCTAGCGGCCCCTGGCTGACTGGCGGCACTGGCGGCCCCTGGCTGACTGGCGGCACTGGCGGCCCCTGGTTGACTGGCGGCCCCTGGCTGACTGGCGGCACTGGCGGCCCCTGGCTGACAGGCGGCACTGGCGGCCCCTGGTTGACTGGCGGCACTGGCGGCCCCTGGCTGACTGGCGGCACTGGCGGCCCCTGGCTGACTGGCGGCACTGGCGGCCCCTGGCTGACGGGCGGCACTGGCGGCCCCTGGCTGACGGGCGGCACTGGCGGCCCCTGGCTGACGGGCGGCATTGGCGGCTCCTGGCAGACGGGCGGCACTGGCGGCGCTGGGCAGACGGGCGGCACTGGCGGCGCTGGGCAGACGGGCGGCACTGGCGGCGCTGGGCAGACGGGCGGCGCTGGCGGCGCTGGGCAGACGGGCGGCGCTGGGCAGACGGGCGGCGCTGGCGGCGTTGGGCAGACGGGCGGCACTGGCGGCGCTGGGCAGACGGGCGGCGCTGGCGGCGTTGGGCAGACGGGCGGCGCTGGCGCTGGGCAGACGGGAGGCTCCGGCAGAGGCGCCGGACAGGCGGGAGGCTCCGGCAGAGGCGCCGGACAGGCGGGAGGCTCCGGCAGAGGCGCCGGACAGGCGGGAGGCTCCGGCAGAGGCGCCGGACAGGCGGGAGGCTCCGGCCGAGGCGCCGGACAGGCGGGAGGCTCCGGCAGCGGCGCCGGACAGGCGGGAGGCTCCGGCAGCGGCGCCGGACAGGCGGGAGGCTCCGGCAGCGGCGCCGGACAGGCGGGAGGCTCCGGCAGCGGCGCCGGACAGGCGGGAGGCTCCGGCAGAGGCGCCGGACAGGCGGGAGGCTCCGGCAGCGCTGGAGAGGAGGAAGGCTCTGGTAGCGCCGGAGAGGCGGGAGACTCCGGCAGCGCTGGAGAGGAAGGCTCTGGTAGACCGGGCCGTGCAGGCGCACTGGAGCTCTTGAGCACCGTGCCTGCCCAACCTTACCCGGTTGAATGGTCCCGGTCGCCCTGCCAGTGCGGCGAGGTGGAATAGCCCGCACTGGGCTATGCAGGCGAACCGGGGACACCGTGCGCAAGGCTGGTGCCATGTAAGCCGGCCCAAGGAGACGCACTGGAGACCAGATGCGTAGAGCCGGCTTCATGGCACTTGGCTCGATGCCCACTCTAGCCCGGCCGATACGCGGAGCTGGAATGTACCGCACCGGGCTGTGCACCCGCACTGGGGACACCGTGCGCTCCACAGCATAACACGGTGCCTGCCCGGTCTCTCTAGCCCCCCGGTAACCACAGGAAGTTGGCTCAGGTCTCCTACCTGGCGTAGCCATACTCCCTGTTAGCCCCCCCCCCAAGAAATTTTTGGGGCTGACTCCCGGGCTTCCATCCACGACGCCGCGCTGCCTCCTCATACCAGCGCCTCTCCGCTTTCGCCGCCTCCCGTTCTTCCTTGGGGCGACGATATTCTCCTGGCTGAGCCCAAGGTCCTTTACCGTCTAATTCGTCCTCCCATGTCCATACCTCCTCGCGCTGCTCCTGCTGCTGCTTTCTCCTTTGCCCATTACCACACCGCTTCGTCCTGTTGTGGTGGGTGATTCTGTAACGATTCTCTTCTTGTGAAGTAGAGGCGGACCAAAGCGCAGCGTGGTGGTTGTTCATTGTATTTATTTACTACACTATACATGAACAAACTAACGAAAAAACAAGAAACGTGAGAACTCAAAACCTAATACAGCCTATCTGGTGAACACTACACAAAGACAGGAACAATCACCCACAAACAAACACTGAAACCCAGGCTACCTAAGTATGATTCTCAATCAGAGACAACTAATGACACCTGCCTCTGATTGAGAACCATACTAGGCCGAAAACATAGAACTGCCCCAAAACATAGAAAAACAAACATAGACTGCCCACCCAACTCACGCCCTGACCATACTAAATAAATACAAAAACAAAGGAAATAGAGGTCAGAACGTGACACCGTGTTCTTAGTTCCCTGGTTGTGGTTTGTGAAACCCATTTGAGAGTTTGAGAGTGTTGTATTAGGCCTGGTTGTGGTTTGTGAAACCCATTTGAGAGTTTGAGAGTGTTGTATTAGGCCTGGTTGTGGTTTGTGAAACCCATTTGAGAGTTTGAGAGTGTTGTATTAGGCCTGGTTGTGGTTTGTGAAACCCACTTGAGAGTTTGAGAGTGTTGTATTAGGCCTGGTTGTGGTTTGTGAAACCCATTTGAGAGTTTGAGAGTGTTGTATTAGGCCTGGTTGTGGTTTGTGAAACCCATTTGAGAGTTTGAGAGTGTTGTATTAGGCCTGGTTGTGGTTTGTGAAACCCATTTGAGAGTTTGAGAGTGTTGTATTAGGCCTGGTTGTGGTTTGTGAAACCCATTTGAGAGTTTGAGAGTGTTGTATTAGGCCTGGTTGTGGTTTGTGGTTTGTGGTTGTGGTTTGTGAAACCCATTTGAGAGTTTGAGAGTGTTGTATTAGGCCTGGTTGTGGTTTGTGAAACCCATTTGAGAGTTTGAGAGTGTTGTATTAGGCCTGGTTGTGGTTTGTGAAACCCATTTGAGAGTTTGAGAGTGTTGTATTAGGCCTGGTTGTTGTTTGTGAAACCCATTTGAGAGTTTGAGAGTGTTGTATTAGGCCTGGTTGTGGTTTGTGAAACCCATTTGAGAGTTTGAGAGTGTTGTATTAGGCCTGGTTGTGGTTTGTGAAACCCATTTGAGAGTTTGAGAGTGTTGTATTAGGCCTGGTTGTGGTTTGTGAAACCCATTTGAGAGTTTGAGAGTGTTGTATTAGGCCTGGTTGTGGTTTGTGAAACCCATTTGAGAGTTTGAGAGTGTTGTATTAGGCCTGGTTGTGGTTTGTGAAACCCATTGGAGAGTTTGAGAGTGTTGTATTAGGCCTGGTTGTGGTTTGTGAAACCCATTTGAGAGTTTGAGAGTGTTGTATTAGGCCTGGTTGTGGTTTGTGAAACCCATTTGAGAGTTTGAGAGTGTTGTATTAGGCCTGGTTGTGGTTTGTGAAACCCATTTGAGAGTTTGAGAGTGTTGTATTAGGCCTGGTTGTGGTTTGTGAAACCCATTTGAGAGTTTGAGAGTGTTGTATTAGGCCTGGTTGTGGTTTGTGAGATCCATTTGAGAGTTTGAGAGTGTAGTCATTATTGGAAGTTGTTGTATTAGGCCTGGTTGTGGTTTCTGAGTGGTTCCTGTGGGATTAATGGCATCCCCTCTCACTGCTATTCCCTCTATTTCTCTCTCTCCCTCTTTTATTTATTTATTTATCCGTTAGATTACCAGGTAAATTGACTGAGAACACGTTCTCACTTGCAGCAATGACCTGGGGAATAGTTACAGGGGAGAGGATGGGGGATTAATGAGCCAATTGTAAATTGGGGATTATTAGGTGACCGTGATGGTTTGAGCGCCAGGACAAACACCCCTACTCTTACGATAATGGAATTTTTTTTTATTTTTTTTATTTTACCTTTATTTAACCAGGCAAGTCAGTTAAGAACAAATTCTTATTTTCAATGACGGCCTGGGAACAGTGGGTTAACTGCCTGTTCAGGGGCAGAACGACAGATTTGTACCTTGTCAGCTCGGGGGTTTGAACTCGCAACCTTCCGGTTACTAGTCCAACGCTCTAACCACTAGGCTACCCTGCCGCCCCAGAATCTCCCAGTTATCTCCCAGTTCCACTGTTTAACACTTCTTAGGGTTGCAATCCCATTAACGGGATATGACAACAGCCAGTGAAATTGCAGGGCGCCAAATTTAAAACAACAGAAATCTTATAATTGTCACGCCCTGGTCTTAGTATTTTGTGTTTTCTTTATTAATTTGGTCAGGCCAGGGTGTGACATGGGTGATTATATGTGGTGTGTTTTGTCTTGGGGTTTTTTCGTACGTATTGGGATTGTGGCTTAGTGGGGTTTTCTAGGTAAGTCTATGGCTGTCTGGAGTGGTTCTCAATCAGAGGCAGGTGTTTATCGTTGTCTCTGATTGGGAACCATATTTAGGCAGCCATATTCTTTGAGTGTTTTGTGGGTGATTGTTCCTGTCTCTGTGTTCGTTTGCACCAGATAGGCTGTATAGGTTTGTTTGTTGTTTTTGTATTGTTTGTTTTTTTCATCATCATTAAACATGTATCAATGTATCAAGAATACCACGCTGCATTTTGGTCCGACTCTCCTTCACCGAAAGAAAACCGTAACAATAATTAAAATTCCTCAAACATACATGTATTTTATACCATTTTAAAGATAATCTTGTTGTTAATCCCACTACAGTGTCAGATTTCAAATAGGCTTTACAGCAAAAGCACCACAAACGATTATGTTAGGTCACCACCAAGCCAAAGAAAAACACAGCCATTTTTCCAGCCAAAGAGAGAAGTCACAAAAAGCACAAATAGAGATAAAATGTATCCCTAACCTTTGATGATCTTCATCAGATGACACTCATAGGACTTCTTGTTACACAATACATGTATGTTTTTTTTTGATAAAGTTCATATTTACATTTTAAAAAATTGAGTTTACATTGGCGCATTACATTCACTAGTTCCAAGTAGTAGTAGCCACATCGATTCAACAGAAATACTCATCATAAATGTAGATGAAGTGGTCTAGGGCACTGCATCGCAGCGCTAGCTGTGCCACCAGAGACTCTGTCACAGCCGGCCGCGACAAGGAGGTCCGTGGGGCAACGCACAATTGGCCTGGCATTGTCCGGGTTAGGGAGGGTTTGGCTGGTAGGGATATCCTTGTCTCATCGCGCACCAGCGACTCCTGTGGCGGGCCGGGTGCAGTGCACGCTAGCCAAGGTCGCCAGGTGCACTGTGTTTCCTCCGACACATTGGTGTGGCTGGCTTCCGGGTTGGATGCACGCTGTGTTAAGAAGCAGTGCGGCTTGGTTGGGTTGTGTTTCGGAGGACGTATGGCTTTTGACCTTCGTCTCTCCTGAGCCCGTACGGGAGTAGTAGCGATGAGACAAGATAGTAATTACTATTGGATACCACGAAATTAAGGAGAAAAGGGGGTAAAATTTAAAAAATGTAAAAATAAAATAAATGTAGATGATAATACAAATTATACACATGGAATTATAGATATACCTCTTCTTAATGCAACCACTGTGTCAGATCTCAAAAAAACTTTACAGCAAAAGCAAACAATGCAATAATCTGAGACGGCGCTCAGAACAATCAAGTCAAATTAGCCACTATGTTAGAGTCAACATAAACCAGAAATTACATGATAAGTGTTCCCTTACCTTTGATGATCTTCATCAGAATGCACTCCCAGGAATCCTAGTTCCACAATAAATGCTTGATTTGTTCGATAATGTCCATTATTTATGTCCAAGTAACTACTTTTGTTAGGGCGTTAGGTACACATATCCAAAAGCTCGTGCAAGTCCTGCATAACTTCGGACAAAAACTTCAAAAAGCTATATTACAGGTCGAAGAAACATTTCAAACTAAGTATACAATCAATCTTTAGTATGTTTTTATCATTAATCTTCAATAACGTTCCAACCGGAGAATTCCTTTGTGTCTAGAGAAGCCATGGAACGCAGGTCGATATCATGTGAAATGTGCATGACCAGGAAATGGCAATCTGCCAGTAACCTGACTCATTCAGCTCTTTTTCAGCCCCACAACACAGTAGAAGCCTCATTCAAGTTTCTAAAGACAGTTAACATCTAGTGGAAGCAACTCTATCCATATTCTACTGTGAATTCAATAGGGCCTGGGTTGAAAATCGACCAACCTCAGATTCCTCACTTCCTGTTTGGATTTCTTCTCAGGTTTTTGCCTGCCATATGAGTTCTGTTATACTCACAGACATCATACAAACAGTTTTAGAAACTTCAGAGTGTTTTCTATCCAATACTAATAATAATATGCATAAATTTGAACTGGGACTGAGGAGCAGGCTGTTTACTCTGGGCACTTTCATCCATCTTTCATCCAAGATACTCAATACTGCACCTGCAACCATAAGAAGTTTTAAGAGCTGGGAAGTCGGTTTTCTCCACCAGCTCTCCAGACTCCAGCCCTCCTGCACTGTGTGTCACTGTGAGTGACGGTGTGACTGTGTGACTGTGTGATTTGTATTTGCAAATATGACATGACATATTGTAGATCAAATGACATCACATATTACACATTTCTTACTAAGTTGTTGCTACCCAACCACATTACCCATATCGCTTCAATCAGAGACTGGTACAAGGCACAGCCCCATCTCATCTGCTCCACCATCAGAGACTGGTACAAGGCCCGGCCCCATCTAATCTGCTCCAATCAGAGACTGGTACAAGGCACAGCCCCATCTCTGTACCTTTCCATCTCCTGTGGTGTGAACAGCATACTGTATTCATTAGATCTTAGGGTACGTTACACCTGTGAGACATGTCTGTGTTCATATCCAGGTCAGTTGTGTCTCCTGGGCTCATGCGTAAATACACACACACGAACACACACATACACATCCAGACACACACAAACACACAGTCTTCTATAGACTAAACCACACACACACACACACACACACACACACACACACACACACACGCACACACACACACACACACACACACACACACACACACACACACACACACACTTTCCTTCAGGTGTGCCCACCACAGGGCTCTGAGGGGAAATGGTTCCTACCTGGTCCGTCCAGGCCTCAACACACAGTAGGGATGTTCTCTTGATAAGGCTGTGAATTTGACCATTTTCCTGTACTGCTAAGTATTCAAAATGTAACAAATACTTTTGAGTGTCAGGAAAACATTTATGGAGTAAAAAGTACATTATTTTCTTTAGGAATGTGGTAAAGTAAAAGTAAAAGTTGCCAAAAATAGAAATTGTAAAGTAAAGTACCTAACTACCTAACTGGTACTTTGAAGTATTTTTACTAAAATACTTTACACCACTGCTAATTTGAAGGGGTGTCCACATACTTTTATTATATATATATATATATATATATATTGTCTATATATATATATATATATATATATTTATTTTCTGTTGTTGTTGTTTTATTTTATATATATATATATATATATATATAGTGTATTAATGGCTGTTTTATGTAGGCAATACAAAGGCTATTGTAAAATTTATTTTTGTTTTTCTTTTAATAGAAACACCATAATATAAATCAATTTCATTAAGCTGAAATACCAGAAATAAATGAATCGTAAATAATAAAGAAATAAAGTAATAACACATGTTTTAAAAAACGTACCCCCTTTTTCTCCCCAATTTTGTGATATCCAATCGTAAACACACATCACTGCAACTCCCCAACGGGCTCAGGATAGGCGAAGGTAGAGTCACGCGTCCTCCAAAACATGACCCGCCAAGCTGCGCTTCTTAACACCCGCTCGCATAACCTGGAAGCCAGCCGCACCAACGGTGGAAACACCGTTCAACTGACGACTGAGGTCAGCTTGCAGGCACCCGGCCCGCCACAAGTAGTCGCTAGAGCGCGATGAGACAAGTAAAGTCCCCTAGCGGCCCTTACGAAGCTGAGGTAATTGTGCGCTGCCCTACCGGACCGCCGGTCACGGGATCTAATTCCAGGCTGTAGTGATGCTGCTGCTCCAGTCGGGAGGCCAATCTTTTCATAAATTAAAGTGAATTAATCATCTCAAACTGCAGCAGTAAAATTATTTGCGCATTGAAGCAGGCACCAAAAAGCTTCAAATGTGTATTGAGCATACAAAGTGTTTTCTAAACATTTTATAATTATTATTGTTAAGAAGACAGGAAAACGCTTAATTGTATAAAGGCATATTAGTGGGAATATACCCACAATATAAACACGAGAAAGTAGAATGGAATATAGCTCAACATTTAAAAATACATTAAGATTAAGCCGCCTCTGTGTGTGGATGATTTTTCTCAAAACTGTTGATATGTCTTAGTGTCTATTGTGCACATTGTTTAGATATGATTGGAATTAGCGAACAAGAAGGTAGCCAGTACAGTGCAATATACATTAGTAAACTCTTTACAGAAAATACATGTACAAGAATACATATAGGAGCAAATCAGCCTGAACATCAGGATGCACAACTGCAACAGTTTTGTCTACTAATTCATACGCACATTGCATCTGAAACTATTGTTAAGAGATTCCCCACGAACAAACTGTGTTTAGGTTTTCATCTATGTTCGTTCCACCTGCGCTTATTGACCCAGCCGTGCATACCTACCTACTACAGACTGGTGCGTAAAGACATATCCGAGCTAGAAGCCTCTATCCCCTATGTCAGGAATAACTTTACCCGCTATAAGAAACAAGCCCAGAAGTCTCCAGAATAACACCTCTATAGTCATCCGCCCAGAGGGAGGCGCTGTTACTGTACAAGACGACGCTGTCTATAATAACGAAGAACTCAGGCAACTAATTGACCAGACATTCTAGAACTCAGGCAACTAATTGACCAGACATTCTAGAACTCAGGCAACTAATTGATCAGACATTCTAGAACTCAGGCAACTAATTGAATCAGACATTCTAGAACTCAGGCAACTAACTGATCAGACATTCTATAAGAGACTCACTACAAACACAACAAAACAGCTTTTGGCTGTAATCGAACAGACTGTCACCGAGGTTATGAACAATGGTGATATCACCAAAAGAGAACACAGATTGATTGATGAGTAAAAACAGCTCCACGGCAGTTACCTCTTGTGTTGCACACATTTCATTCAACGTTTCATTCTAGCTAACAATCAAGGACAGCTGTTTATTCCCTTCAGCAGTGGTAAAGTGAAGGCCCATGACTGTGTAGCCTTGTAACACTGTCTTACTGGACTCTGTACCGGTCCCTTCTTAAATGTAATAGAGTACTATGGTATGTTGGAATCTCGTGGTCTTCCTGCAGATGACAGTATTGAGTAATAACCTGAAGGCCTACTTGTTTTCTTTCTCCAATCAAATCTAAATATTTTCAAATATATTCCATTCTCCTTTCTCTTGTTTATAATATGGCCATATTTCCACTAATATTGCTTTATGTAATTCAGCTTTTAAATTAATATTTTTCTTTCTTTTTAATAATAATAAAAAAGACTATTTAATTTCTAGAGCCCATTTCCACCGCTCATTTGCTCCTTTGGGCAAATGATTTGTTTGAGATTATTGATTCCCTTTTATTTATGAATAATCTGTTTATTATGAATAATAATTCAAAATAATCTGATACTGGCCTTAATTATTTACAATTTATTTGTGATATTTTTGCTTGATTAAATGTACTGTATTTATATTATGGCGTTTCTAATTCCAAGAAAAAACAAAAATACAAGTTCCATGTTTTGGTTACCTAAAACATCCAAGAAGACATTTTAAGTCATTCGAAATAGAAACGACATATTCTCATGTTAAAAAGTAGAATACAACGTAGATATAGGCTACTGTGGGTGGGATAGGCTAAATAATTAAAACCAAAATAGGCGTAATTAAAATAATAGTTACAAAGGAAATGAAAAATCCTAGGCAGAGTATGCCCAGAGCTTGTGGCTGAGCAGTACCAGCGCCAAACTGGAGCGGGAGAGAAGGTTGACACCTTTTTTTATTTTTAAAAAAAAAATCTGCTAAAATTAAGCTCCTCACTCCACACCAACATGCTCTGGCATTCAACATGCAGCCCTGCTTCAGGCTATCAAAGACCTGTCCATCAATAATCATATCAACGGATGGAATCAGTGAATTAATGGCTGCAGCAACCACTACAAGGTCTGACAAGCTGCATAACAGATGAGGCCAAATTAGACAAAATAACAATCAAGTCATTCAAAATAGATAATAAGGACTTTCAAATGACTAAGTATCTTGTTTGAATGACTTAGTATGTCATTTGAACGACTTCGTTTTTTACTACAATTTGAACGAGATACTAAGTTGAGTCTTAAGCATTATCATTATTTATTTTTTTGCTTTTGGCTTCATGGCTTCTGTAACACTGTAATGTGGCATAAACCTGGCTTCTGACCTCTGACCTTCCCTTCACAACACAGTCTAATGAGAGCCATAATAACCTGGCCTCTGATCTTCCATTCACAACACAGTCTAATGAGAGCCACATGAGCCTGGCCTCTGACCTTCCATTCACAACACAGTCTAATGAGAGCCACATGAGCCTGGCCTCTGACCTTCCATTCACAACACAGTCTAATGAGAGCCACATGAGCCTGGCCTCTGACCTTCCCTTCACAACACAGTCTAATGAGAGCCACATGAGCCTGGCCTCTGACCTTCCATTCACAACACAGTCTAATGAGAGCCACATGAGCCTGGCCTCTGACCTTCCCTTCACAACACAGTCTAATGAGAGCCACATGAGCCTGGCCTCTGACCTTCCATTCACAACACAGTCTAATGAGAGCCACATGAGCCTGGCCTCTGACCTTCCCTTCACAACACAGTCTAATGAGAGCCACATGAGCCTGGCCTCTGACCTTCCATTCACAACACAGTCTAATGAGAGCCACATGAGCCTGGCCTCTGACCTTCCCTTCACAACACAGTCTAATGAGAGCCACATGAGCCTGGCCTCTGACCTTCCATTCACAACACAGTCTAATGAGAGCCACATGAGCCTGGCCTCTGACCTTCCCTTCACAACACAGTCTAATGAGAGCCACATGAGCCTGGCCTCTGACCTTCCATTCACAACATAGTCTAATGAGAGCCACATGAGCCTGGCCTCTGACCTTCCATTCACAACACAGTCTAATGAGAGCCACATGAGCCTGGCCTCTGACCTTCCATTCACAACACAGTCTAATGAGAGCCACATGAGCCTGGCCTCTGACCTTCCCTTCATAACAGAGTCTGATGAGAGCCATATTAACCTGGTGTCTGACCTTCCCTTCATAACAGAGTCTGATGAGAGCCATATTAACCTGGTCTCTGACCTTCCCTTCACAACACAGTCTAATGAGAGCCATATTAACCTGGTCTCTGACCTTCCCTTCATAACAGAGTCTAAGTCAGTCTCTGTCATTATAGACTATGGTGGTACCATGGTGGTCTCCCAGACCACAATCCTTCTGCTGCTGGTTACATCTGTCTGGCTGGCCATTACATCCTGGCATTATCTTCAGCTTTGTTTTGTAGTCAGCATCATATACACACGCTCGAAAGAAGTCACTGGCCTAAAAAGAGACAAAACATTGGCCAAAAAAAGTCAGACTACTACAGGGACATTGTCTTACTGCCCTGACATCATGCACATCAGTCATCTCTCTTCCTGTTATCAAAGGGGGTTATAAGAGAGTCTATTATAATATCTTCCAATGCTTCATTCCCTTCTTCACATGCTGCTGAATCCATGTGTAAACAATTGCTTAAAATGAAATGATAGATAACCCTGGTTCAACCCCTGAAATAGCTATTTTTGACTTGTCAAAATGTAGTTAAAAAGTCCTGGAAATTGTCAAGTGTAAATAAAAACTAATTTGGTTCTGTCTTTAGTGAAAAACCGAGCAGGGATAATAACAAATATTATATTGATGACCCATAAACTTGCCATGGTCTGCCTTGCTGCTGTTCTGCTCTGTTCTGTTCTGTTCTGTTCTGTTCTGTTCTGTTCTGCTCTGTTCTGTTCTGTTCTGTTATATTCTGTTCTGTTCTGTTCTGTTCTGCTCTGTTCTGTTCTGTTCTGATCTGTTCTGTTCTGTTCTACTCTGTTCTGTTCTGTTCTGTTCTGTTCTTCTCTGTTCTGTTCTACTCTGTTCTGTTCTACTCTGTTCTGTTCTGTTCTGTTCTGTTATATTCTGTTCTGTTCTGTTCTGCTCTACTCTGTTCTGTTCTGTTCTGTTCTACTCTGTTCTGTTCTGTTCTACTCTGTTCTGTTCTGTTCTGTTCTACTCTGTTCTGTTCTGTTCTGCTCTGTTCTGTTCTACTCTGTTCTGTTCTACTCTGTTCTGTTCTGTTCTGTTCTGTTCTACTCTGTTCTGTTCTACTCTGTTCTGTTCTGTTCTGTTATATTCTGTTCTACTCTTTTCTGTTCTGTTCTGTTCTATTCTGTTCTACTCTGTTATATTCTGTTCTGTTCTGTTCTGTTCTGTTATATTCTGTTCTGTTCTGTTCTACTCTGTTCTGTTATATTCTGTTCTGTTCTACTCTGTTCTGTTCTACTCTGTTCTGTTCTACTCTGTTCTGTTCTGTTCTGTTATATTCTGTTCTGTTCTGTTCTGTTCTGTTCTGTTCTACTCTGTTATATTCTGTTCTGTTCTGTTCTGTTATATTCTGTTCTGTTTTGTTCTACTCTGCTCTGTTTTGCTCTGTTTTGTTCTGCTCTGTTCTGTTCTCCTCTGTTCTGTTCTGTTCTGCTCTGCTCTGCTCTGTTCTGCTCTGTTCTGCTCTGCTCTGTTCTGTTCTGCTCTATTCTGCTCTATTCTGCTCTGCTCTGCTCTGTTCTGTTGTGCTCTATTCTGCTCTATTCTGCTCTGTTCTGCTCTGTTCTGCTCTGCTCTGTTCTGCTCTGTTCTGCTCTGTTCTGCTCTGTTCTGTTCTGCTCTATTCTGCTCTATTCTGCTCTGCTCTGCTCTGTTCTGTTGTGCTCTATTCTGCTCTATTCTGCTCTGCTCTGTTCTGCTCTGCTCTGCTCTTCTCTGCTCTGCTCTGTTCTGTTCTGCTCTATTCTGCTCTGTTCTGCTCTATTCTGTTCTGCTCTGTTCTGTTCTGCTCTGTTCTGTTCTGCTCTGTTCTGCTCACCACCCTGCCCTGTTGCAGCAGCTCCATAACCAGATTTCCACTGCTCTCTCACTCACACTTCACTCCTCATTAGGACACCTGGCACACCTGGCATTAGCGTGAGTAACGAATAAACTCCAAATGAAAATGTCACTTCCTGCTGACCCAGCCAAAGGTAGAGATGATGGGAAAGAGGAGCTTTGAGGAGAAGGAAAGAAAAGAAACGTCGGACACAGTCAGGGACTGAGGAACACATTAACATCAGACCTCAGTCAGGGACTGATTAACACATTAACATCAGACCTCAGTCAGGGACTGATTAACACATTAACATCAGACCTCAGTCAGGGACTGAGGAACACATTAACATCAGACACAGTCAGGGACTGAGGAACACATTAACATCAGACACAGTCAGGGACTGAGGAACACATTAATGTTGGACACAGTCAGGGACTGAGGAACACATTTGTTTGCAAACAGTGTGCACCCAACAATGCATGCTACCACTTCCCACAGGAAAACCAGACAGTTCCCTCACGTACGTCACTAAGTGTATTAGGAGCACATTGTGTTTGAAATGTGGAGAGACATGACAGTGTGACAGTCAGCCTGTTGTTATGAAATATAGCTGTGTCATGGACGGGTGAGGAGTGATGAGTTGATCCTGTGGACCGATGGTGTGTGTGTGTGCCAGGAGCTTAGAGGCTAATCAGACGCAGTCGCTGTGTGTGTGTGTGTGTGTGTGTGCGTGCGTGCGTGTGTGTGCGTGTGTGTGAGAGAGAAAATGACAGTAGACACACACAACAGAGCACACATTAGGGCCGTTGTGTCGACACACACAGATGCGATCTCTCTCTCTGTCTGCCCCCCTCAAACACATCCTGTCCGTCTCTGTGAAACTATTCCATCCAGTATAGAAGGTCAAATCAGGACAGCAGTGGCTCACAAAGAGATGCAGAGACCACACTCTTCTATGGAACATAATCCAGATATATTTTCTCACAATTTTAGTAGTAGAATCCCCTTAGAGAGAAACCGTCACTATGTCCACATTGTTTACACTAGTGTAGTACAAATATTTTAATGAGCTCCTCAGAATCTCTGTTTCCCATCGAAATAAATATGCTATACAAGGAGCTCCAAAAGCATTGGGACAGTGACACATTTTCAGCTGTTTTAGCTCTGTACTTTTTGAAATGCTACAAGGACTATGAGGTTAAAGTGCAGACTGTCAGCTTTAATTTGAGGGTTTTTTTTTTTATCCATATCGGGTGAATCGTTTGGATATCACATCACTTTTTGTACATAGCCCCTCCCCCCATTTTAGAGGACCAAAAGTATTGGGACAAATTCATTTACAGTGTATGTCTATTAAACTAGTCAAAAGTTTAGTATTTGGTCCCATATTCCTAGCCCGCATCAAGTTTGTCATTTTACTTTAATTGTAAATAAGAATAGAATAAGTTCTCCTAAACACTTCTACATTAATGTGGATGCTACCATGATTATGGATAGTCCTTAATGAATCATCAATAATGATGAGTGAGAAAGGTACAGACGCACATTTATCATACCCCATCCAAAATGCTAACCTCCCCTGTTATTGTAATAGTGAAAGGTTAGCATGTCTTTGGGGTATGCTATTTGTGCATACTTTTGAAGCTCACTGTATGTCTCTTGTTGGAAGGCCCACACCCTCTCCCTACATATTCATACTTAAATAGATTCACGCCCAACACTGTTTAAATGGATGCAACACGATGACTGTGAGCCCCAGTGACATTTCTACGTATTTAAAAACCAAAGTAGGACAATCCACATTTTAAAAAATTATAGTATAGTATAAATACTATAGTATTTACTCTAGTGTTGTTGTGGACAATACTATAGTATTTACTCTAGTGTTGTTGTGGACAATACTATAGTATTTACTCTAGTGTTGTTGTGGACACTACTATAGTATTTACTCTAGTGTTGTTGTGGACACTACTATAGTATTTACTCTAGTGTTGTTGTGGACACTACTATAGTATTTACTCTAGTGTTGTTGTGGACACTACTATAGTATTTACTCTAGTGTTGTTGTGGACAATACTATAGTATTTACTCTAGTGTTGTTGTGGACAATACTATAGTATTTACTCTAGTGTTGTTGTGGACAATACTATAGTATTTACTCTAGTGTTGTTGTGGACAATACTATAGTATTTACTCTAGTGTTGTTGTGGACAATACTATAGTATTTACTCTAGTGTTGTTGTGGACAATACTATAGTATTTACTCTAGTGTTGTTGTGGACAATACTATAGTATTTACTCTAGTGTTGTTGTGGACAATACTATAGTATTTACTCTAGTGTTGTTGTGGACAATACTATAGTATTTACTCTAGTGTTGTTGTGGACAATACTATAGTATTTACTCTAGTGTTTTTGTGGACAATACTAAAGTGTTTACTATAGTGTTTTTGTTTTATTATCTTTGACATAGAAGTGGAGGCCTTTCAGGAGACCTACTGGAGAAATACTAAAATAGCAAATGTAGGTAGGTAGGTAGAGAGGTGGGTAGGTAGGTAGGTAGGTAGGTAGGTAGGGAAGGTAGGTGGCTAGGTAGCTAGGTAGCTAGGTGGCTAGATAGCTAGGGAAGCTAGATAGATAGATAGATAGATAGATAGATAGATAGATAGATAGATAGATAGATAGATAGATAGATAGATAGATAGATAGATAGATAGATAGATAGATAGATAGATAGATAGATAGATAGATAGGTAGGTAGATTTATTGGAGGTCAATGTGTTGTCACTTTATCAACTTGTGCGTGGCATTTAGCTATTTCAGTTTTAATGGCATGTCAAAGTCATATGGATTTCTATGGTTTAGGTCACAGTTATCTACGGCCTAAAGGGAACTCGAACTAGAATCCCTGTGGTGCGTAACTTCAAAACAAACAGCATTTGGCACAAACAACTATTCCACTGACCTAACAGTAAGATAGATCACACAGATCACTACAGAATTAGAGACCACACAGAGCTCTACAATAGGAGAGACCACACAGAGCTCTACAATAGGAGAGACCACACAGAGCTCTATAGTAGGAGAGACCACACATAGCTCTACAATAGGAGAGACCACACAGAGCTCTATAGTAGGAGAGACCACACATAGCTCTATAGTAGGAGAGACAACACAGGGCTCTACAATAGGAGAGACCACACAGAGCTCTACAGTAGGAGAGACCACACAGAGCTCTACAGTAGGAGAGACCACACAGAGCTCTACAATAGGAGAGACCACACAGAGCTCTACAATAGGAGAGACCACAAAGAGCTCTACAGTAGGAGAGACCACACAGAGCTCTACAGTAGGAGAGACCACACAGAGATCTTCAGTAGGAGAGACCACACAGAGCTCTACAATAGGAGAGACCACACAGAGATCTTCAGTAGGAGAGACCACACAGAGCTCTACAATAGGAGAGACCACACAGAGATCTACAATAGGAGAGACCACACAGAGCTCTACAGTAGGAGAGACCACACCGAGCTCTACAGTAGGAGAGACCACACAGAGCTCTACAGTAGGAGAGACCACACAGAGCTCTACATGTCTCAGTCTTAATAGGGTTTAGACCCTGCTCTCTTCGTCTGACATGGCTGAGTTCCTGGAAAACACTGTTCTGACACACACACACACACACACATCATTCCCTCTTCCTCCTGCTGACCAGACCCACCTGCTCACAACCCCATCTCCATCCTCAACATCACCCCAGCCCAGACCCACCTGCTCACATCCCCATCTCCATCCTCAACATCACCCCAGCCCAGACCAACCTGCTCACATCCCCATCTCCATCCACAACATCACCCCAGCCCAGACCCACCTGCTCACATCCCCATCTCCATCCTCAACATCACCCCAGCCCAGACCCACCTGCTCACATCCCCATCTCCATCCTCAACATCACCCCAGCCCAGACCCACCTGCTCACATCCCCATCTCCATCCTCAACATCACCCCAGCCCAGACCCACCTGCTCACATCCCCATCTCCATCCTCAACATCACCCCAGCCCAGACCCACCTGCTCACATCCCCATCTCCATCCTCAACATCACCCCAGCCCAGACCCACCTGCTTACATCCCCATCTCCATCCTCAACATCACCCCAGCCCAGACCCACCTGCTCACATCCCCATCTCCATCCTCAACATCACCCCAGCCCAGACCCACCTGCTCACATCCCCATCTCCATCCTCAACATCACCCCAGCCCAGACCCACCTGCTCACATCCCCATCTCCAGCGCCAGCGTCTTTCTCTCTACCACATGGCCTCAAAAGGCATCCATTTCTTTGTCTCTGTCAACCCACACACTTTCAACATTTAGATAATAAAGAATTTGGCCTTTTCATTGTGTTAACGATGGAGTATTGGTTGATTTCCAGTTTTTAAGTACACGTTTTTTCAAGATTGACTAAAAAGTATATTTACACAGCATGCCTACCACTTTAACAATGCAAAATACTTTCTATTGTGAAACAAACAACAAATAAGACAAAAATACAGAAGACTTGAGCGTGCATAACTATTCACCCCCCGAAAGTCAATACTTTGTACAGCCTCCTTTTGCAGCAATTACAGCTGCAAGTCTCTTGGGGTATGTCTCCATAAGCTTGGCACATCTAGCCACTGGGATTGTTGCCCATTCTTCAAGGCAAAACTGCTCCAGCTCCTTCAAGTTGGATGGGTTCCGCTGGGTTACAGCAATCTTTAAGTCATACCACAGATTCTGAATTGGATTGAGGTCTGGGCTTTGACTAGGCCATTCCAAGACATTTAAATGTTCCCCTTAAACCACTCAAGTGTTGCTTTAGCAGTATGCTTACGGTCATTGTCCTGCTTGAATTTGAACCTCTGTCCCAGTCTCAAATCTCTGGAAGACTGAAACAGGTTTCCCTCAAGAATTTTCCTGTATTTAGCACCATCCATCATTCCTTCAATTCTGACCAGTTTCCCAGCCCTTGCCGATGAAAACATCCCCACATCATGATGCTGCCACCACCTTGCTTCACTTTGAGGATGGTGTTCTCGGGGTGATGAGAGGTGTTGGGTTTGCGCCAGACATAACATTTTCCTTGATGGCCAAAAAGTTCAATTTTAGTCTCATCTGACCAGAGTTTCTTCTTCCATACATTTGGGGTGTTTCCCACATGCCTTTTGGTGAGCACCAAACGTGTTTGCTTATTTTTTACTTTAAGCAATGGCTTTTTCTGGACACGTAAAGCCCAGCTCTGTGGAGTGTACGGGTTAAGGTAATCCTATGGACAGATAGTCCAATCTCCGCTGTGGAGCTTTTCATCTCCTTCAGGGTCATCTTTGGTCTCTTGGTTGCCTCTCTGATTAATGCCCTCCTTGCCTGGTCCGTGAGTTTTGGTGGGCGGCCCTCTCTTGGCAGGTTTGCTGTGGTAACATATTCTTTCCACTTTTTTGTAATGGATTTAATGGTGTTCTGTGGGATGTTCAAAGTTTTGGATATGTTTTCATAACCCAACCCTGATCTGTACTTCTCCACAACAGGTTGGGGATCCATTATAGGATCCATAATAAATACAAATACACAGAGCTCTTCAGTAGGAGAGACCACATATGGTTCACTCGGGATACTTTATCAGAAATCTGAAGTTTACATACACTTAGGTTGGAGTCATTAAAACTCGTGTTTCAACCACTCCACAAATTTATTGTTAACAAACTATAGTTTTGGCAAGTCGGTTAGGACATCTACTTTGTGCATGACACACGGAATTTTTCCAACAATTGTTTACAGACAGATTATTTCACTTATAATTCACTGTATCACAATTCCAGTGGGTCGGAAGTTTACATACACTAAATTGACTGTGCCTTTAAACAGCTTGGAAAATTCTAGAAAATGATGTCATGGCTTTAGAAGGTTCTGATAGGCTAATTGACATCATTTGAGTTAATTGGAGGTGTACCTGTTTATGTATTTCAAGGCCTACCTTCAAACTCAGTGCCTTTAAGGTTGACATCATTGAAAAATCTAAAGAAATCTGCCAAGACCTCGGAAAACAAATTGTAGATCTCCACAAGTCTGGTTCATCCTTGGGAATTTCCAAACACCTGAAGGTACCCCGTTCATCTGTACAAACAATAGTACGCAAGAATAAACCCCATGGGACCACAAAACCATCATACCGCTCAGGAAGGAGACGCGTTCTGTCTCCTAGAGATTAACGTACTTTGGTGCGAAAAGTGCAAATCAATCCCAGAACAACAGCAAAGGACCTTGTGAAGATGCTGGAGGAAACAGGTACAGAATTATCTATATCCACAGAAAAACGAGTCCTATATCGACATAACCTGAAAGGCTGCTCAAAACCGCCATAAAAAAAAGCCAGACTACGGTTTGCAGCTGCACATGGGGACAAAGACCGTACTTTTTGGAGAAATGTCCTCTGGTCCAATGAAACAGAAATAGAACTGTTTGGCCATAATGACCATCATTATGTTTGGAGGACAAAGGGGAGGCTTGCAAGCCAAAAAACACTGTCCCAACCGTGATGCACGGGGGTGGCAGCATCATGTTGTGGTGGTGCTTTGCTGCAGGAAGGACTGGTGCACTTCACATAATAGATAGCATCAAGAGGCAGGAAAATTATGGGGATATATTGAGGCAACATCTCAAGACATCAGTCAGGAAGTTAAAGCTTGATCGCAAATGGGTCTTCCAAATGGACAATGACCCCAAGCATACTTCCAAAGTTGTGTCAAAATGGCTTAAGGACAACAAAGTCAAGGTATTGGAGTGGCCATCACAAAGCCCTGACCTCAATCCTATAGAAAATGTGTGGTCAGAACTGAAAAAGCTTGTGCGAGCAAGGAGACCTACAAGCCTGTCTCAGTTACACCAGCTCTGTCAGGAGGAATGGGCCAAAATTCACCCAATTTATTGTGGGACGCTTGTGGAAGGCTACCCAAAATGTTTGACCCAAGTTAAATAATTTAAAGGCAATGCTACCAAAATCTAATTGAGTGTATGTAAACTTCTGACCCACTGGGAATGTGATGAAATAAATAAAAGCTGAAATAAAAATCCCTCTACAATTGTTCTGACTTTTCACATTCTTAAAATAAAGTGGTGATCCTAACTAACCTAAGACAGGGATTTTTTACTAGGATTAAATGTCAGGAATTGTGAAAAACGGAGTTTAAATATATTTAGCTAAGGTGTATTTAATCATCCGACTTCAACTGTATACTGAGATCATGTGACAGTTCATGTGACACTTAGATTGCACACAGGTGGACTTTATTTAACTAATTATGTGACTTCTGAAGGTAATTGGTTGCACCAGATCTTATTTAGGGAATTCATAGCAAAGTGGGTGAATACATATGCACACACCACTTTTCCATTTATTTATTTATTTTTGCATTTTTTGAAACAAGTTATTTTTTTAATTTCACTTCACCAATTTTGACTATTTTGTGTATGTCCATTACATGAAATCCAAATAAAAAATAAATTTAAATTACAGGTTGTAATGCAACAAAATTGGAAAAATGCCAAGGGGGGTGAATACTTTTGCAAGGCATTGTATCTCATTGCAGCCTCACATGCCAGGTCTGGAAGTTTGCAGACAGACAGATTATAATAATAATTATATTCATAATTTTTTGACCTAATAACACTCCCAGAAGGCATGGATTATTGAGTCATTGTTAGTTTTACACTTACACTGTAGAATTAGTTAATTTTGTATTTTGTATTATAAATTCCATACGTTAGTTTATCCTGGATTAAGCATAGATTTCCGTTAACTGTAATTTCATAGTTCCAACATTCCCTCCATCTTGTGCCAACATCAGTTCTAATCACATAAATCACCTAGATTGTTTTTAGTCTAAATCAGATAAACCAGGAATCCAGATGTTTGGAGTCGAACGAGACAATCACTTTCCACCAAAACAAAGTTGGAATATTTTTTCGACCAATCAGAACGGTTGCTGGTGCTAATTTCTAGACTTTACCCAAATTGTCCAGCAGATGATATAGATGTGTGGGTAGACATTCTTGTAACATTATAATGATAGTTTGTAGATATATTACTGTTTTGAGCATCGCTAGAGACAGAACTAAAATGTAGTGTTACTAAAGGGTCCACTATTCCAGTGTCGACACACACACACACACACACACACACGCAAACACACACACACACACACACACACACACACACACACACACACACGCAAACACACACGCAAACACACACACACACACACACACACACACACACACACACACACACACACGCAAACACACACACACACACGCAAACACACACGCAAACACACACACACACACACACACACGCAAACATACACGCAAACACACACACACACACGCAAACACACACGCAAACACACACACACACACACGCAAACATACACGCAAACACACACACACACACGCAAACACACACGCAAACACACACACACAGACACACAGACAGACAGACACACAGACACACAGACACAGCGGCTGCCTCTGATTGGCCTCTATGCCCCAGGTCTGTTAATGTAAGAGTTTTCCAGGTCATGGCACCTAAACACCAACAGATGTCTTCCCTCTGGAGCATGTCCATGGTTCTCTCTGGTCCTGTCTGTCAACACAGTCAATTACAGAGATATCCCAGGCATCCATGAGAAGAATAGATGGACTTCCAGAGCAGCACTAGACTGGTCTCAGATCTGTTTTGTGTTGTCAACTCCCATGGTCATTGGGGTGATAAACAGATCTGGAACCAGCAGAGCTGGTCTGTAGTGGAAATCCAGGCGTCCTGCTTTTTACTGCTTTAGCAGGAAACATTGTTATTTGTTAAATATGATTGGCAATTACCTTCACAGGTCTGGTGAAATGATCTAGCTCTCTTTTGTTCTGTTTAAACAATCAAGCAGATACACACCTCTGGGAAAAAGGTTCATAAGTCCTGGTTGATAGACTGACGTTCGTAAGAATACATTCGCATCAAAGTTAAGTTAGCTGGACATCTGTTGACTGTAATCATTAAAGGTAATACCACTAAAACATGCAATGCACTAAAACAAGTGAAACCTTTCAAATATTGTATGTACAGAATAAAGAATATACATGCATGGACTAACCTAACAAAGGAGCACTTAAACTTGGAGATCAATACCTCAAATCTCAATACATATGGCCATTTAAAGAAGCGTTGTTTCATGGAGGGACCTCTGGGTTCTGAGCTGCTGTGACGTGGATGTGAAGGTCAAAGCTGAGCCGCACTGAGAGATGGCGAGGAATGCTGAACACACCTCTGTCAAGGTCAAGGGCTTCGCATTCCTCCCAAAACAACACACAACACACATTCACATGCACACACACACCCGCATGCACACGCACACAAACACATAGCTACACATATCTCCCAACACACACGCACCTCCTCAGCCCAGTCCTCATACAGCCATCACACTGACCTGTCTCATAAGAACAACAGTATGACAGGATCAGAGAGAGAGAGAGAGGGAGATGGGAGAATTAGAGGGACCATACTTAAGTTCACACAGGACACCAGATAAGACAGGAGAATTGCACCAGATAAGACAGGAGAATTACACCAGATTAGACTGGAGAATTACACAAGATAAGACAGGAGAATTACACCAGATAAGAATGGAGAATTACACCAGATAAGACTGGAGAATTACACCAGATAAGACTGGAGAATTACACCAGATAAGACTGGAGAATTACACCAGATAAAACAGGAGAATTACACCAGATAAGATGAGAATTACACCAGATAAGACTGGAGAATTACACCAGATAAGACAGGAGAATTACACCAGATAAGACTGGAGAATTACACCAGATAAGACAGGAGAATTACACCAGATATAACACACTGACCCTAGCCCCACGGAACATAGACTATTGCAGCATAGATACTGGAGGCTGAGATGGGGGGAGTCGGGGGACACTGTGGCCCTGTCCGACGATACCCACGAACAGGGCCAACCAGTCAGAATATTAGCCCACCCACAGCCCCTACACCACTAAAGGGAACAGACCACCACAAACTTACTACCAATTTACTACCCTGAGACATGGCTGAATAGGTGACAATAGCTGTCATATTTATTTTGTTGTTGTACTTTCACCCCTTTTTCTCCCCAATATCCAATTAGTAGTTACAGTCTTGTCCCAGCGCTGCAACTTCCCTACGGACTTGGTAGAGGCAAAGGCCTCAGCCAAGTCGCACTGCTCGCTAAACCTGGAAGCCAACCGCACCAATTTGACTGAGGAAACCTCGTCCAGCTGGTGACCGAAGTCAGCTTGCAGGCACCCGGCCCGCCACAAGGAGTCGCTAGAGCGCGATGGGACAAGGAAATCCCGGGCGGCCAAACCCTCCCCTAACCCGGACGACGCTGGGCCAATTGTGCTCCAGCTCATAGGTTTCCCGGTCACGGCCGGCTGTGACACAACCTGGGATCAAACCCGGGTCTGTAGTGATACCTCAAGCACTGCGATGCAGTGACTTAGACCGCTGCGACACTCGGGAGGCTGACAATAGCTTTCTACTGATAAGGCCTTACTGAACAGCAGAAATAGCCTCACTTCTATTTATCACAGTCCTGATCAGCATGGCAGGAATTATGTCACCCATCATAGGTCTGGAAGTGAAAACACATTACTTAATTTTGAATCTGTGTCATTCATGGAGAACAAAACTTTAGAGTCATGGATCAGATTCCCCAGGGTTACCCAGGTGAGGCCTGGTGGAATGTGGTTTATACATATTATCATCTCAGAGACCTGGAGTCGATGAAAGGTCGACCTATGATAATCTCAGAGACCTGGAGTCGATGAAAGGTCGACCTATGATAATCTCAGAGACCTGGAGTCGATGAAAGGTCGACCTATGATAATCTCAGAGACCTGGAGTCGATGAAAGGCCGACCTTTTTGATGATTGACAGGAAGTGACTGACTGAGGTTGACTTAGACTTACCTTTAGTACCTATACTAATTGGAGCAAAAGCATCCTGGTCCCAGATCTGTTGGTGTCGTCTCGCCAAATGACCATAGTTGTTGGCAAGATAGCATAAAAATATCTGAGATCAGGCTAGACAAAGGATGTTGTACTTCTGTGCAGCTACAGCACATTTAAGAAACATGGCAATGCAGTTTGACATTGTCGTCTTCCTGCTCTGAGAATTACTTCTTCGAAAATTATTGAAATGTGTTTTTCTTTTTTTGTGTGAGTTGAATTTGTTCTAATTACCAACTGCAATCCAGGAAAAAAAGGAGAGCGGGAGAGATATATTCACTTTATATATTATCTACCTCACTTGCTTTGGCAATGTTAACACATGTTTCCCATGCCAATAAAGCCCTTGAATTGAATTGAATTGAATTTAGAGAGAGAGAGAGAGAGAGAGAGAGAGAGAGAGAGAGAGAGAGAGAGAGAAAGAGAGAGAGAAAGAGAGAGGGTAGCTAGAGAAAATATAATTTTGCATGCCTTGGGATCCCATGCCTAGTCTTTTCAAAATTAGTATTTTTTAGTTTTGCAAGGGAAGGGTACAGCAGGTTCAGTAGCGGTTCCAGTACATTGATGTTATCTTACGTCCAAATAGCTTGTTTTAGCTATGAACACGAAAACAAGGTCTCACAATAACAGCTACATCAAAGCTGTATATTGACATTCATTGAGTGCAGTCTGGATGTGAGACAAATCATCTGGAATGTGTAGAGGTGACCAGAGAGAACGGGTAAACAACAACAATGAGTCAATCTTCACCTGAGCAAACGTCCAGGAGATCACCTGAGTTTCCTTCAATCAGATTCCCCTCTAGCTACATGTGTATGTATAACTAGGTCTATACAGTACATTCCTCTAGCTACATGTGTATGTATAACTAGGTCTATACAGTACATTCCTCTAGCTACATGTGTATGTATAACTAGGTCTATACAGTACATTCCTCTAGCTACATGTGTATTTATAGCTAGGTCTATACAGTACATCCATCTAGCTACATGTGTATGTATAGCTAGACAGTACATTCATACAGTACATTCATCTAGCTACACGCGTATGTATAGCTAGGTCTATATAGTACATCCATCTAGCTACATGTGTATTTATAGCTAGGTCTATACAGTACATCCATCTAGCTACATGTGTATGTATAGCTAGGTCTATACAGTACATCCATCTAGCTACATGTGTATGTATAGCTAGGTCTATATAGTACATCCATCTAGCTACACACGAATGTAAAGCTAGGTCTATACAGTACATTCATCCCTGCTTGGCATTTTGCGCCTCAACCCTGGTTAAAATTAGCACGCTGTCCCTCTCGGTCTAAGCCTAGCAAAAACATATTCTCTTACAGTTTATATTCAGAACATGTAGAACCTGGGGCCCTGAAGCCGGAGAAGAGGTCTTTTGAGAGGCTCTCGCCTCAGTCCTCTTTTAGGCCTAATCTCCCCTGTCTGTCTGTGACTTATTCACCTCACAGAGCTGTTTTATTTGGTTTCCTGACTCTGGTTTGCTGAGGCCCTCAGGCAGGTAGCAGAATAACTCTTCTATCACACCGACAGCGTCATTGCATTTTGGTACACCAGAATTACACTCACCCTGCGTTTTACTTGCATCATGTGTAACTCTGTGTTGTCTGTTCACACTGCTATGCTTTATCTTGGTCAGGTCGCAGTTGCAAATGAGAACTTGTTCTCAACTAGCCTACCTGGTTAAATAAAAGTGAAATAAAAAATAAAAAAATTAAAAAATTGCTTTGCTGAGGCAGTTGTAGTGCGTTCTGTGTGGTGCATACGTTGGATTTATAGAACGTTGGATTTATAGAACGTTGGATTTATAGAACCTTGGATTTATAGAACGTTGGATTTATAGAACGTTGGATTTATAGAACGTTGGATTTACAGAATGTAGGATTTACAGAACGTTGGATTTATAGAACGTTGGATTTATAGAACGTTGGATTTATAGAACGTTGGTTTTATAGAACGTTGGATTTATAGAACGTTGGTTTTACAGAACGTATACATCAAACTGTATGCGTAGACGGCTTGACAGAAATAGTAGCAGAAGATGAACGTTGAACTTTTGTTACATACATATCCAGATGAGGCTGCGTACTCTTGTTGTGCAACGACACCGTTGGACTAGAGATATACTGTAGATAACTAGATCAGGGTCAGCTCATCAAAGAGGCAATTTAACTCAGACACACTCCTCTAATTGAAAGAATCTGAATATTTTCGATGGGATGCATTAAGTCTGTAAGTCCCAAAGCCTTCGGGTATTATCGGTATGAGTAACATGTTGTTTTGAACATACAATATCAGTTTAAAGAGGAAGCTATCAAGATAACATGCTACCCTCAGTTTTTAAGCAGACGGAACAAACCTATTGCCCCATTTCTGAGGAGTCATAACAGAATGAAATGTATCTAAGGAGACAACGAGTGGTCAGCAGGCAGGTCTGGGACAGGAAACACTGTAGTAAATTATAAATATGTCCATCCCCAAATGTTCTCATACAGAAAAAAACACTTCAGAGAATCAAAAGAGATATCAACTCTGTTTACTGTCAGTCACAGGGCTGTGTAATCAACCCTCAATACTGTTTACTGTCAGTCACTGGGCTGTGGAATCAATCCTCAATACTGTTTACTACCAGTCACAGGGCTGTGTAATCAACCCTCAATACTGTTTACTACCAGTCACAGGGCTGTGGAATCAAGCCTCAATACTGTTTACTGCCAGTCACTGGGCTGTGTAATCAAGTCTCAATACTGTTTACTACCAGTCACAGGGCTGTGGAATCAAGTCTCAATACTGTTTACTGTCAGTCACAGGGCTGTGGAATCAAGCCTCAATACTGTTTACTGTCAGTCACAGGGCTGTGGAATCAAGTCTCAATACTGTTTACTACCAGTTACAGGGCTGTGGATAGATCCATTTGCATTCAAAAACAAGATTGCAGTATGTGTTACAGTATGTGTTACAGTATGTGTTGCAGTATGTTTTACAGTATGTGTTACAGTATGTTTTACAGTATGTTTTACAGTATGTGTTACAGTATGTTTTACAGTATGTGTTTTTATATTATGATGGGAGCAGTTTATCCAAATCCAAGCAGGCTTTGCTTTCCCCCAATGAATCCGTCTGCTTATGGGTCACAGATGTGCACTGCTCTGAGCAAGGATTCAAGATTCTCACCCATCCCAACACACTAGTCTATGTCTGCAGTACTGAGAGGAGATTCCCCCCGCCCATGCCATTCCATTTCAAAGAGAATCTCCTGCACATTGGTATTTTGACTTTTTACACATTCCATTTCAAACAGACTTCCCTGTGTGTCCACCCACTGAGGTCTCACTGACCCCTATTTTAGGTTCTTGTGTTTTCAATAACATTCCCCATTGGGTTGAGTAGGCAGACAGGAATGTGGCATCAATCGGAGGACCACAGTCACGCTAACCAGCACCAGTCACAGGACCTCTGGTTGGAAATGAAAACCACTGTCATAAATCTGAGTCCAACACCCACTGGCTGCCTGAGACTCACGACTGTCACCACTAAGATAAGACGGTAACACACAGCAGGCCATGTAGAAGTGATTGACTTTGTGGCAATTAAGATAAAGATATTATTCCGCCGGAATAGTAAAGTGGCTTTAAGGAACTTCCAATCTGCCATTCACGAATAGATCGCTCAAGAATGTAACAGGAGCTATCACTTCTTGACCCGTATAGGAGGAGAACAGGGTGAAAACACAATCTTAGAAGCCCTTCCCTGAAGGATCTGGAGGAAGCGCTTCCCTGAAGAATCGTGACTAGATAATACAACACAACACTTCCCTGGAGGAAGCTCTTCCCTGAAGGATCGTGACTAGATAATACAACACAACACTTCCCTGGAGGAAGCTCTTCCCTGAAGGATCTGGAGGAAGCTCTTCCCTGGAGGAAGCTCTTCCCTGAAGGATCGTGACTAGATAATACAACACAACACTTCCCTGGAGGAAGCTCTTCCCTGAAAGATCTGGAGGAAGCTCTTCCCTGGAGGAAGCTCTTCCCTGGAGGAAGCTCTTCCCTGAAGGATCTGGAGGAAGCTCTTCCCTGAAGGATCGTGACTAGATAATACAACACAACACTTCCCTGGAGGAAGCTCTTCCCTGAAAGATCTGGAGGAAGCTCTTCCCTGGAGGAAGCTCTTCCCTGGAGGAAGCTCTTCCCTGAAGGATCTGGAGGAAGCTCTTCCCTGAAGGATCTGGAGGAAGCTCTTCCCTGAAGGATCTGGAGGAAGCTCTTCCCTGAAGGATCTGGAGGAAGCTCTTCCCTGAAGGATCTGGAGGAAGCTCTTCCCTGAAGGATCTGGAGGAAGCTCTTCCCTGAAGGATCTGGAGGAAGCTCTTCCCTGGAGGAAGCTCTTCCCTGAAGGATCTGGAGGAAGCTCTTCCCTGAAGGATCTGGAGGAAGCTCTTCCCTGAAGGATCTGGAGGAAGCTCTTCCCTGGAGGAAGCTCTTCCCTGAAGGATCTGGAGGAAGCTCTTCCCTGGAGGATCTGGAGGAAGCTCTTCCCTGGAGGAAGCTCTTCCCTGAAGGATCTGGAGGAAGCTCTTCCCTGAAGGATCTGGAGGAAGCTCTTCCCTGAAGGATCTGGAGGAAGCTCTTCCCTGAAGGATCTGGAGGAAGCTCTTCCCTGAAGGATCTGGAGGAAGCTCTTCCCTGGAGGATCGTGACTAGATAATACAACACAAGGGAGAGGGGGAAGAAGAGAGGAATGTGATGAGGATGAGGACAGAGAGAGAGAGAGAGAGAGAGAGAGAGACAGAGAGAGAGAGAGAAGGGTATGGGAGAGAGAGACAGAGAGAGGGAGAGAGAGAGAGACAGAGAGAGAGAGAGAGAGAGAGAGAGAGAGAGAGCGAGAGAGAGGGCAAGTGAGAGAGTGTGATAGAGGGTGAACGAGAGGGAGAGAGAGAGAGAGAGAGAGAGAGAGACAGAGAGAAAGATGTGGGAGGAGGGAGGAGGGATTTTGTCAGGCCTAAAGGTCATACATAGTTTTCAAGGTCATTAAAAACTAGTCCAAGCTCTTTCATTATTTTCTACAGTAATAGATAAAATAGTGCATTCGGAAAGTATTCAGACATTTTATTAGGTTACATACAGCCTTATTCTAAAACTGATTCAATTTTTTTAAATCCTCAATCTACACACAATATCCTATAATGACAAAGCGCAAACAGTTAAGCATTCAGACCCTTTGCTATGAGATTCGAAATTGAGCTCAGGTGCATCCTGTTTCCACTGATCATCCTTGAGATGTTTCACAACTTGATTGGAGTCCACCTGTGGTAAATACAATTGATTGGACATGATTTGGAAAGGCACATTCCTGTCTTTATAAGTTCCCACAGCATATCAGAGCAAAACCCAAGCCATGAGGCCGAAGGAATTGTCCGTAGAGCTCCGAGACAGGATTGTGTCAGGATTGGGAAGGGTACCAAAAACGTCTGCAGCATTGAAGGTCCCCAAGAACACAGTGGCCTCCATCATTCTTAAATGGAAGAAATTTGGAACCAGCAAGACTCTTCCTACAGCTGGGCGACTGGCCAAACTGAGCAATCTATAAAGGAGAGGTCCTGGCAGCCTACAGTTAGACTATAGCTCTATAGAGGACCTGGCAGTCCTACAGTTAGCCTATAGCTCTATAGAGGACCTGACAGTCCTACAGTTAGACTATAACTCTATAGAGGAGAGGACCTGACAGTCCTACAGTTAGACTATAACTCTATAGAGGAGAGGACCTGACAGTCCTACAGTTAGACTATAGCTCTATAGAGGAGAGGACCTGGCAGTCCTACAGTGTGTTGAGGAAAACCCTCAGCCAAACCTCTAGACAGGCATGGCAGACTGAGCCACTGTTTCACACAGCCACCGTGCCGCAGACAGCAGCCACACACTCACAGACAGCAGCCACACACTCACAGACAGCAGCCACACACTCACAGACAGCAGCCACGCACTCACAGACAGCAGCCACACACTCACAGACAGCAGCCACGCACTCACAGACAGCAGCCACACACTCACAGACAGCAGCCAAACACTCACAGACAGCAGCCACACAGATGCATAGCTCCATCTAGTGGTGGAGGGAATAAATGCAGTTGGATGACATTTGACGTTGTCCATAGACACTGATAAAAGGTATTTTTTTTATTTCACCTCTGAATGAAAAAGGTTAGGATACATTAAGGATAAGCTGATCCTAGATCTGTGAATTTACATGAGGGCAAGTTCTACCCAGAGCAGGTTTTTGGTAGTTGTCTTCTAGGCTTCAAAATCCCAGCATCTGTTCGGTATAAAGGGCCACCTACATAGAAGGCTTTATGCCCTGCTTCCCATAGCCTACAACAACAGGATCTGCCGTGCTGTTTATGAGACACATCCAAATACACCCCTTTGTAAATCATCCGGTACTCACAAACAATACAGTAGAACCATACAGAATCAGCTGTTACTATAGAGACCTGTGACACTGATGACAGTTGACGACAAACACCAGAATAGAACCATACAGAGTCAGCTGTTACTATAGAGATCTGTGACACTGTTGACAGTTGACAACAGAATAGAACCATACAGAGTCAGCTGTTACTATAGAGATCTGTGACACTGATGACAGTTGACAAAAAACAAACAACAGAATAGAACCGTGAAGAGTCAGCTGTTACTATAGAGACCAGTGATGCTGATGACAGTTGACAATAAACAACAGAATAGAACCACACAGCTGTTACTATTGTCAACTGTCAACAGTGTCACAGGTCTCTATAGTAACAGCTGACTCTTCAAGGTTACAATAGAGACCTGTGACACGATATTTACACAACAGATGGTATGAAGCTGTTGTATGAGACAAGCCTTATTTGTTTGTAAGGGGGGAAGCCATGTTTCATTCATGTGACAAATTGAGTTAACAAATGAAATGCCATGTCTAATTGCAGACTGACTTCTTTAGGATATAATAGAGAGCACACACACACACACACACACACACACACACACACACACACACACACACACACACACACACAAACACAAACACAAACACAAACAAGCTCTCTCTGCCAGTTTCCCTCTGTTTCCCACAGCCATTGCTTGCCTATGGCATGGAGATTGGAGAGCCCAGTGTGTTGTACAGGAGATGGAGTGATGGGTTACAGTCTTGGTGGAGCTTGTATCATGTCAGACTGTGATCTGTGTCTGGTCTCTAATCTCAACAGTGCGGACAAAGCAGCCGTCAAAGCCACCACTGCCGCCCGTCACAAGACTCCCATTAGACAATTCCCTTTTTGGCCATCTCTACTCTGGATGTCTGTCTGTTAGTGCATCATGTGAGAGGAATGCTAGCATCTCAGCCCCCTGCGCCCGATCATCTATGTTAATATCCCAAATGGCACCCTATTCCCTTTATAGTGCACTACTTTTGACCAGGGCTAATCAAAAGTAGTGCACTATATAGGGAATAGGGTGCCATTTAGGTTGTGAACCATTACCTTTGATTGGTCTGGTTTCTGTGGCCAGAAGACACTGTACCAAAACATAACTCTTCCACCAACATGGCAGAACATCACACAGCTCTCAGCTTCTAAGAACAGAGAGACGCTGTGTGATGTGAGAGGAGTTGAGGAAAGAAGTTCCTACGTAATATAAACACAATTACAACTATTTAGCCCTGAGGGTTGGAAACTTCAGCCATTAGAGCAAAAGGGTTACTATTTTCCTCACTCCCCATCGTGATCTCTAGGTGACTTGTGAAAAAGGAGCTGTAACAGCTTTAAAGGGGGGTGGGAGTGCAGAAGGGGGGACATGGGGGCAGAAGGGTTTTGGGGGGGAGGGTTGGGGTGCATGAAAAGAAAGATTAGGGGGCAAAGATGATCACTTACTCCGTGTGTCCAACGGATTCCCTTGATAAAAGAAGGCATTCAAATTAGTGAGCAGTTTGTCAATGGCAGGGATATGAGCCATGTTAAATTGTTTGACGCTTTCACACTCAGATTCCTGACTGATTAGCTGACGTTAGATGTTCAGATTGGGTCTTATGAATAGTCTAGGGCAGGCTTCTATTTGACTTCCTGTGACCCTGGCCAATTAAAATAACAGCCCAAATCCCCTATGGTGATAGGGAGAAAATGCTGCAAAGAGGAACATAGACAGGACATAGGGCCCAACGTAGGCCTATCAGCTGTTAGATGGAACATAGACAGGACATAGGGCCCAACGTAGGCCTATCAGCTGTTAGATGGAACATAGACAGGACATAGGGCCCAACGTAGGCCTATCAGCTGTTAGATGGAACATAGACAGGACATAGGGCCCAACGTAGGCCTATCAGCTGTTAGATGGAACATAGACAGGACATAGGGCCCAACGTAGGCCTATCAGCTGTTAGATGGAACATAGACAGGACATAGGGCCCAACGTAGGCCTATCAGCTGTTAGATGGAACATAGACAGGACATAGGGCCCAACGTAGGCCTATCAGCTGTTAGATGGAACATAGACAGGACATAGGGCCCAACGTAGGCCTATCAGCTGTTAGATAAAACATAGACAGGACATAGGGCCCAATGTAGGCCTATCAGCTGTTAGATGGAACATAGACAGGACATAGGGCCCAACGTAGGCCTATCAGCTGTTAGATGGAACATAGACAGGACATAGGGCCCAACGTAGGCCTATCAGCTGTTAGATGGAACATAGACAGGACATAGGGCCCAACGTAGGCCTATCAGCTGTTAGATGGAACATAGACAGGACATAGGGCCCAACGTAGGCCTATCAGCTGTTAGATGGAACATAGACAGGACATAGGGCCCAATGTAGGCCTATCAGCTGTTAGATGGAACATAGACAGGACATAAAGCTCAATGCAGGCCTATCATTTCACGGTAAGGTCTACATCTGTTGTATTCGGCACATGTGACAAATAAACTTTGATTTGATTTATAAACTTTACTGAATTTATTGTGTTCTTCCTCTTGCAGAAAAACATCCATGACTCTGTGAATGGCTGCCTCACACAGCAGAGAGATGTGAGTCTGCCTCACACAGCAGAGAGATGTGAGTCTGCCTCACACAGCAGAGAGATGTGAGTCTGCTTCACACAGCAGAGAGATGTGAGTCTGCCTCACACAGTAGAGAGATGTGAGTCTGCCTCACACAGCAGAGAGATGTGAGTCTGCCTCACACAGCAGAGAGATGTGAGTCTGCCTCACACAGCAGAGAGATGTGAGTCTGCCTCACACAGCAGAGAGATGTGAGTCTGCCTCACACAGCAGAGAGATGTGAGTCTGCCTCACACAGCAGAGAGATGTGAGTCTGCTTCACACAGCAGAGAGATGTGAGTCTGCTTCACACAGCAGAGACAGATATTTGTATGTCTGGTTTACACAGCAAACATTCATTTTTCTCCTTATCCATAAGCACTTCCTGCTCAAACAGTCTTAGTCTTGAATAACCTCAGAGAATTCCACTAAAAGTACCTCAGACTGGATTTCCTACCAATGAACTCGACCTGTTTCCAACACGGAGACTGGAGTCCCTATGAAATATTGTCCTATAAATCCTTGTGGGTGTAAATGGAAATGTCTTAACCCTCTTACAGACTGGACTGAACTTGACACTGTGGATGGTGGCATTTGTCTGAGAAAATCAGTTATTTCACAAGCTGTATGTATTGTAGAGTTATTTTCTATATAAAAAATGTTTAGTGAAAGAGAGGGGAGAATAGTTTGTTTGAGCAAAAGGAACATTGTGTTTGGTTTTTCCCTCCCTCCCACTCCGCGGTTCCTTCCTTGAACTGTTAAATTACGGATTGTCACACGAAAAAAACATTGATACTTTGTAGCGTGTCACAAAGACATTACTCTTTTTAAGTTCCATAAGTTGCATGATGTTCTTCTATAAGCAGCATGGCTACAGAACAATGTACAGTACTTCCTGATAGGCCTCAGCAAATAAATCTATATAGTATGGGCATGTATTACATCATTCCTTGTGTGTATGGAACTTCACCGTGAAAATTCAGTAGTATAAAGGCCTATATGAAGGCCTATTCTTTATTGTATAATGAGCACTAATTGTTTAAAGGTAGCTGACTGCATTTTAATGGTTTTGTTCTAACAAGGCCTGGACTTACGGACATGATGGTCATGTCACAAATTAAAAACAAACTATATTTTCTCATTCCTCATCCCTTCTCTTCATTATTCTAGGAGTTTTGGGGATCTTCATTGGACCATGGAGAACCGAGGAGAGACGTCTAATGGTCCGTCTACAGCTGTTAAGAGGGTTGACATTGACTTCCTTGAAACTGTCATTTAATTCTGGACCTCTTCACAGGTACTGATGCCATGCCAACAGAGCTCTTCAGGCTCTGTGCTTCTGTTTACTAACTAAACGAGTGTGGGATGTGCTATTTCACTGTTTTTATAGAAGGTAAGCCAAGAGTAAAATCTAATTTTCCAAACATTTCGATTTAATATTGATTCACATGGTAGATGACCTTGGATAAAGGACCATTCGTTTTGCACTTACGTTAGTTCCAGTTGGCCAGTTTATTATAAAACTTTTACATCAAAACATTTATGTAGCTACATACCAAATGAAATGGTAACTGTTTATTCAGCAGCTAAATTACGGTGATTGAGATCAATTTCCACCGTTTGGGTTTGTTTCATTTGTGTCCCAAAGAGTCCGTCTTTGATTCTATTTATACTTCCAACATCCCGGAAATGATCAGGGTCGGTTACAGCAGCTGGATAATAAATAATCACAGGGCTTGACAAAATGGCAGGCTCATTTCTGTGGCTGTCTGGATCTAAAAATCCAACATATTTCTTGATTTATTTTCATATAAAATTGGATGTAACTATTTTAAGTACCACTAACACACACACACACACACACACACACAAACACACACACAAATTCCATCAAATAAAATGCCATTAATATAAAGATAAATATTTTACTTCTGGGTTTAGTTCTATTAACCAAGCAGCAGACCAGTATGTCTGTTATTGTGTTTATTCAGTAAGTATTCCCCTAGCATAGCAGGCGTATAATAATAGACCTATAATAGACAGTAATTTGGCTGGTGCAAGAAATCAAGAAGTAAAATAGGGTAGAAATTCAATATTCACAATAACAGATAAATAAATGTGTATTTTTACGGCGCACAATTGGCCCAGCGTCTTCCGGGTTACGGTTTGGCTGGGGTAGGCCGCCATTGTAAATAAAAATGTGTTCTTAACTAGTTAAATAAAGGTTAAATACAAAATAAATAATGTATGGTGGAGGAATTGTAAGCCTGTTGTATAAATGGTGTGTATAGACAGTATATTTTACCTTTATTTAACTAGGCAAGTCAGTTAAGAACAAATTCTTATTTCCAATGACAGCCTAGGAACAGTGGGTTAACTGCCTTGTTCAGGGGCAGAACGACAGATTTGTACGTTGTCAGCTCGGGGGTTTGAACTTGCAACCTTTAGTTTACTAGTCCAACGCTCTAACCACTAGGCTACCCTGCCGCCTCTACAGTCTAACCACTAGGCTACCCTGCCGCCTCTACACTCTAACCACTAGGCTACCCTGCCGCCTCTACACTCTAACTACTAGGCTACCCTGCCGCCTCTACACTCTAACCACTAGGCTACCCTGCCGCCCAGTATATGAATAGAACATGTGTGCACAGTAGTAGTTATATAGGATGAGCCTTGACTAGTAGATGAAACAGTATATAAATAAGTGACCAGTGTTCATTAACTCTATCTACGTACATTGGGCAGCAGTCTTTAAAGTACAGGGTTGAGTAACGGGTGGTAGCCGGCTAGTAACAGTGACTAAGGTTCAGGACAGGGTACCGGGCGGAGGCATGCTAGTGATGACTGTTTAACAGTCTGATGGCCCGGAGATAGAAGCTGTTTATCAGTCTGTCCGTCCAAGCTTTGTTGCATCTGTACTGTCTCTTCCTTCTAGATGGTAGCAGAGTGGATAGGCCGTGGCTCGGGTGGCTGAGGTCCTTAATGATCTTCTTGGCCTTCCTGTGACACTGGGTGCTGTAGATGTCCTGGAGGGCAGGCAGTGTGCCCCCGATGATTCGTTGGAGCTGATCACACCACCCCCTGGAGAGCTATACGGTTGCGGGCGGTGTAGATGCTGTACCAGGCAGTGATACAGCCTGACAGAATGCTCTCGATGATGCATCTGTAGAACTTTGTGAGTGTGTTCAGCCTCCTGATTTCAAATGTCTTCAGCCTCCTGAGGTTGAAGAGGAGCTGTTGCACCTTCTTCACCCCACTGTTGGTGTGGAGGGACCATCTCAGGTCATCAGTGATGTGCACGGCAAGGAACTTGAAGCTTTTGACCCTTTCCACTGCAGCCCTTTCGATGTAGATGGGGGCGTGCTATCTCTGCTGTCTCCTATAATCCACAATCAGCTCCTTCGTTTTGTAGATGTTGGCACCACTCCGCCAGGGCCCTCACCTCCTCCCTCTAGGCTGTCTCGTCATTGTTCGTAATCAGGCCTACCACTTCTGTCGTCAGCAAACTTGGTGACTGAGTTGGAGACCTCCTTAGCCACGCAGTCATGGGTGAACAGGGAGTACAGGAGGGGGCTGAGCACGCACCCCTGTAGGGCCCCCATGATGGTGGATCAGAGTGGCGTTGGCGTTGTTACCTACCTTCACCTGGGGTCAGCCCGTCAGGAAGTCCGGGTCCCAGTTTCACAGGGAGGAGAAAGAGCTGTAACATAGCTAGCTATAGCAGCAGCATTTTTTTGCTAGGTTGTAGTAGGTACTTTTTTTTTCAACTGAAAGTTATTTACCATTGTTTTAGTGTTGTGACGTAACACCATGTGTAAATACATATCTAACACTAGATGGAGAACTAGGACCAGACACTAAATGTCAGGTGTAGTTACACTTTTCGTCGCTAGATGCCGCAAAAACTCCACTAGTTTCACTGCCAATATCAATCCCATAATCCTTGCAAACGGTGTATTCATTTGAATGGCTCTGAACGTGAATTCAATTTGAAAAGCTAGCCAGACATTTGTTGCAGGTTTATACTTTACAGGTAATTCCTTACTACTTCCACGTGGACATACATTGCTGAGGAGAGTCCTGACATTTCGCAAAATGTGACGGTTAGTAAAATAATGATTGCAATAACTGAATTAGTAGCTAAATCAACTTTTTTTTCTTGCCATATGTTTCCTAGAAATACAACTAGCCGACGTTAGCTATCTAGCTAGCCACCCACCCTTTGCTAGGCTATCTAGTCTTAGCTAGCTAACTTATCAACAGCAAAGCTAGTCGACATCTCCAATAGTAGCTAGTCAAGCTAGCTACTGCTAAACTTTGACACTTTATGCTTAGTTTTGAGCTCGACAACTCCGTTAGCCTGAACAAATGAAATGTTTTCATGGACTAGCCAGCTAGTTAGGCCCCATCACGGATCTCATTAATTTACTAGCTATTTAAAAAATATCATATTAGCATCATATTAGCCCGTTAGCAAATTGCTAACTATAGAGGGTCTCGTTAACCGACTAAACTCCACGGTTTAGTGATAAAGGTTTAGTCGGAGAGGGTCTAATTAACATGTCATTAGCGTGCCTGCTTTCTTGCCACTCCGATAAAGATTAGTATTTCAACATGTTTACTATCAAAACATTTAGACTCGTAGTTAGAGAGCTGCTTTACTTATATATATATATATATATATACACACACACACACACACACACACACACGTATGTGTTCATAGCTCATTGTTCTAGAAAGGTGGCTAACTAGGGAGCTTGCTGCTAACTGACATTAGATCACACATTGCTGCGTAACTTACTCTGTGGGCTGGGAAAGCTTAGTAACTTAGCTATGCTAGCTAAATGTGTACTTATTAACTAGCAAGGTAAGATATCATGTAACAATGTTTGCTGCTTTGTAACATTTTTTTTGTTTGTTTGCTGCTAGTAGTAGGTACGTTATGGTTGACCACAGCCAACGCCTTGTCTTCGTTGTTAGTCTACTAGGGGGAGTCAACTCCTGGCCCGTCTCCCCTTTATGGGTGTCAAGCTTTGATTCCCCTGGTCTTCGACAGAGTATTTTTGCGGAGGAAACTAACGTTAGTTGCTGTAGGCTACTTCCCGAGAACAAACTCTGATCTTTCACAGCAAAGAAAGAGCGACATTAGCTAGGGATATATAGAGAAGAGGGACACAGCCAGGGAGGCATAGGTAGGCATCCTGTTTATCAAGCAGACAGTCAGAACCGTACATCGGTTGGGCTATTTGCAATGCAGTATTTCGCAATTTATTGGCCTGCAATGACTCGCGGAAGTTCACTTAAGTAGGGGCTATCAATGAGTAAGTAGGCTGAGCTATTCTACAACACACACTACAGTTTTTCATAGTGAGGAGACAGAGCATGCGAGGGAGAGAGGATCGGGGCAGGCAGGCAGAATAGGCTATATATATCTTGTAATCTGTTTATCGCAATGTCTTGTCTACAATGCCTCGTAAATTCACCAAACATATATATTAGGCTATCAATGCATATGGCTAAGCTATTATTCAATGCATCAGTTTAATTGATACATGGTAGGGGGATCCTGAGAATTTGTTCTTAACTGACTTGCTTAACTGACCCCCCCCCCCCCCCAAAAAAAAAAAAAAACTACAATAAGTATTGTCTATAGCGTATTTAATGAAACCCTGGCTTATGTCCTACCAGGTTAGGGTTCCCAACCCGATTCCTAAAGTGCTAACCTGGTTCAGTTTATCAACTAGCTAATTATTGAATTGGCTGTGCTAGGTTATGAGTGAACCTTCAGGATGGCAGCTCTCCACAAACAGGGTTGGAGAGTCCTGTCCTAGGCAGTAGATCGCGAAGCAGGGCATCCCTGCTAAACTTTGGGGAAATTACAAGCGCAGCATCATCCCATGGGATCCATCAAGGTTGCACACAGCAGAAGTATCAATTAAATTTTATAGTTCCTACACTTGACCTTCTATATTCAAACGAAATAGGCCTTTTTTATATAGGCTTAAGTTGATAACACCATGCTGATGTCAGTCCTCTAGAATGCAAATGTAGTCTTCGCGGTAGGACTCTGCAATAATGAGGTAGTGTGTACATGTGTGCGCGTCCGTTGGAGCGTGTCGTTGGGAGTCGTGCAAGTGTGACTCCCAAACACAGGAGACGGAGTCAACTCCCCCCCCCAAAAATCCTAGTCGCGCACCACTAGCTACACTAGTGCATTGTTGGCAGGCGCTTGTTGACAATGCTAGCTTAGCTTAATGTTACAGGCACAGTGTATTGTAATCTGGCATTTTTAATTTAGACCAACTTGCTCTGTAGCTAGTTGACTCATAGTTGTCCTATGAACTAGTAGTAGTACTGTCATCAGTTAAACGCAGCTTGTAATATAAAACAAAACGAGTACAGCAATGCACCAGACTTCCATTGTCACTGCTATGACGGACTCATACAGTTCATTCAGAAAGTATTCAGACCCCTTTCCTTTTTTCACATCTTGTTACGTTACAGCCTTATTCTAAAATATATATATATTTTTTTTTTTGTTTCTCATCAATCTACACACAATACCCCTTAATTAGTGACAAAGCAAAAACAGGATTTTAGACATTTTTGCATATTTATTAAAAACAGAAATACCTTATTCACGTAAGTATTCAGACTGCTATGAGACTCGAAATTGAGCTCAGGTGTAGAGGGCGACCGATTAATCGGAATGGCCGATTTAATTAGGACCGATTTCCAAGTTTTCATAACAATCGGTTATCAGCCGTTTTGGATGCCGATTATATTGCAAGGGAGCTTGCTACTTCCCGAGATGACAACCTGTAATGCGAGTGGAGGCAGCAAGGAGCCATGGTAAGTTGCTAGCTAGCATTAAACTTATCTTATAAAAAAAACTATCAAGCTTCACATAATCACTAGTTAATTACACATGGTTTATGATAGCACTAGTTTAACTATCTTGTCCTGCGTTGCATATAATCAATGCGGTTCCTGAAATTGTCACTTCTCTTGTGTTCAGTGTAAGCAGAGTCGGGGTGTATGCAGCAGTTTGGGCCGCCTGGCTCGTTGCAAACTGTGTGAAGACCATTTCTTCCTAACAAAGACCGTAATTAATTTTACATAATTATGACCTAACATTGAAGGTTGTGCAATGTAACAGCAATATTTAGACTTAGGGTTGCCACCCATTCGATAAATTACTGAACTGTTTCGTATTTCACTGAAATAATAAACATTTAGTTTTCTAAATGATAGTTTACAGATTTGTCCGTATGAATTACCTAAGGCTCATATTTCTGTGTGTTTATTATTTTATAATTAAGTCTATGATTTGATAGAGCAGTCTGACTGAGCGGTGGTAGGCAGCAGCAGGCTTGTAAGCATTCATTCAAACCGCACTTTCCTCCATTTGCCAGCAGCTTTTCGCAATGCTTAAAGCACAATTTATGACTTCAAGCCCATCATCTCCCGAGATTAGGCTGGCAATACTATAGCGCCTATAAGAACATCCAATAGTCAAAGGTATATGAAATACAAATGGTATAGAGAGAAATAGTCCTATAATAGCTTCAACCTAAAACGTCTTACCTGGGAATATTGAAGACTCATGTTAAAAGGAACCACCAGCTTTCATATGTTCTCATGTTCTGAGCAGGGAACTGAAACGTTAGCTTTCTTACATGGCACATATTGCACTTTTACTTCTCCAACTGTTTTTACATTATTTAAACCAAATTGAACATGTTTTAAAATGTATTTGAGACCAAATCAATTTTATTTATGTATTATGTTAAGTTAAAATAAGTGTTCATTGTAAATTTAGTATTATTGTAATTGTCATTATTACAAGTGTGTGTGTGTGTGTGTGTGTGTGTATATATATATATATATATATATATATATATATACACACACACATACATATATATCAGCTTTTTTTTGGTCCTCCAATAATCGGTACTGGTGTTGAAAAATCATAATCGGTCGACCTCTACTCAGGTGCATCCTGTTTCCATTGATCATCCTTGAGATGTTTCTACAACCTGATTGGAGTCCACCTGTGGTAAATTAAATTGATTGGACATGATTTGGAAAGGCACACACCTGTCTATATAAGGTCCCACAGCTGACAGTGCATGTCAGAGCAAAAACCATGAGGTCGAAGGAATTATCCGTAGAGCTACAAGACAGGATTGTGTCGAGGCACAAATCAAATAACTTAATTTGTCACGTGCCGAATACAACAGGTGTAGGTAGACCTTACAGTGAAATGCTTACTTACAAGCCCTTAACCAACAATGCAGTTTTAAAAAATACTTAAAAAAGAAAAGAAAAGAATAAGAAATAAGCAACAATTTAAAGAGCAGCAGTGAAATAAGTGAGGCTATATACATTGGATACCGGTACCGAGTCAATGTGCCGGTTAGTCAAGGTAATTTAGGTCAAATTTACATTTTAGGTAGAGCTCTTTAAAGTGACTATGCATTGATGATAACAGAGTAGTAGCAGTGTAAAGGGAGGCAATGCAAATAGTCTGGTTAGCCATTTGATTAGATGTTCAGGAGTCTTATGGCTTGGGGGGGTAGGAACTGTTCAGAGCCTCTTGGACCTAGACTTGGCGCTCCGGTACCGCTTGCTGTGCGGTAGCGGTACCAGTCTATGACTAGGGTGGCTGGAGTCTTTGACCATTTTTAGGGCCTTCCTCTGACACTGCCTGGTATAGAGGTCCTGGATGTGAGGAAGCTTTACCCCAGTGATGTACTGGGTCGTACGCACTACCCTCTAGTGCCTTGCAGTTGGAGGCCAAGCAGTTGCCATCTGGGGAAAGTTACCAAAACATTTCTGCAACGTTGAGGGTCCCCAAGTACACAGTGGCCTCCCATCATTCTTAAATGGAAGAAGTTGGAAAACAAGACTCTTCCTAAAGCTGGCTGCCCGACCAAACTGAGCAATCTGGGGAGAAAGGCCTTGATCAGGGAGGTGACCAAGAACCCGATGGTCACTCTGACAGAGCTCCAGAGTTCCTCTGTGGAGATGGTTGTCCTTCTGGAAGGTTCTCCCATCTCTTCAGCACTCCACCAATCAGACTTTTATGGTAGTGGCCAGACGGAAGCCACTCCTCAGTAAAAGGCATATGATAGCCCGCTGATGAAACCAAAATGGAACTCTTTGGCCTGAATGCCAAGCGTCACGTCTGGAGGAAACCTGGCACCATGCCTATGGTGAAGCATGGTGGTGGCAGCATCATGCTGTGGGGGTGTTTTTCAGCGGCAGGGACTGGGAGACTAGTCAGGATAGAGGGAAAGATGAACGGAGCAAAGTACAACGATCCTTGATGAAAACCTCCTCCAGAGCACCCAGGACCTTAGACTGGGGCGAAGGTTCACCTTCCGACAGGACAACGACCCTATGCACACAGCCAAGACAACGCAGGTGTGGCTTCGACACAGGTCTCAATGTCCTTGAGTGGTCCAGCCAGAGCCCGGACTTGAAGGGTCTGAATACTTATGTGCATGTCATTTCAGTTTTTTATATTTTTTATGCATTTGCACACATACACATTTGCTTTTCAATATAGGGTATTGTGTGTAGATTGGGGGGGGGGGGGGGGTTAATTAACTTTAGAATAAGCCTGTAACGTAACGATGTGGATAAAAATCAAGGGGTCTGAATACTTTTTTTTTTTTTATTATTATTTTTTAACTTTCTGAATGTGCTGTATCATGTTTTGAGTGGGTTGTTTCTGCTAGTGAAGTGACAGTTCAGACAACTTTGGGTTAAGGGGGGGGGGGGTTGACTTGATAATTTGGCATGATGTTTTGTGCACTATGAATGAATTACCTTCTTTTTTTTACACGTTTTTATTTTATTTAATTTCTCTCTCCAATAGTGTCTCTTACTATGGCCTCTGGAAGTCATGATAGGCAAAGCAGGGAATTCCAACAGCTCAACCAGGACAAACCTCATGAATTTCTCCATCACATCAGCAGCAACCACTCTGCAGCTGACCAGAATATGAAGGAGGTGAGTGGATTTCCAAGGTGGGAAGTGTGCATCCCAGTTCTCCACTTGTTTCCCCCCCCCACACAGTGTGCACAATCCCTGTCATTGAAATAAAAGCATTCAATTGTTGTAAGCATTGACTAGAAAGAGTTTTCACCGTTTGTTAAATCTGACGCTTGATCGTGTAAATGCGCACCGTGTGGCGACTCGGGATCATACAGTGATTCTGTTATGAATATGAACCAAGAGGTGTTTACTAACCTTAGTCAAACATTTCTCTTTTTAAAGAAAACTGTATGTTTTTTATCACTTATTCCTTTTTGTTTTAGGTGTTTTTTTTAATTAAGGAAGAAATAGATAAAGACCGGTGAGTTTTCCAGTTCTATGTAGATCTAATGCACAAGCTGCCTTTCCTAGCACTGCGGTTAACGGCTACTCAGTCACTGGGGAAGATCTAACCATCGAAACACATTTCCATCTTTTTCCCCAAGCACTTCTCCAAACACTACCATAGTGTCTAGTCTCCTAACTAACCAGTGCATGTACCAAGACAAAATCCTTTTTTATTTATTTATATATCTTCTTTTTTTTTTACTGTACTCCTTTCCTCCCCAACAGATTCCCCGTGAGTCGCGGTGCACTCATCTCCGGCAGAGCAAAACAAGTGTCTGTGTGCAACAAGAGAAAGTGTTCGTTGTCGCGTCACAGTGTAGTGGTGAGCCACGGAGAGCCCCACGCAGGTCGGGCTGTCTGTGACATGGCCAACAAGGAGAATGAACTGACCTGCCCAGAGGAAGTGCAGGCCATACATTACAATGACAACTGCGTTTTCCCTGTGAACTCTGTAGCAGAAGCTGGCTCCAAGATGGCAGCGCCGGGAAACAAGTACGGTGATTACTTCACTGAGGTGAGATACTACCGGCCAGTCCCCAATTCACTCCCTACCCTGGCCCTTTGATCAATGATTATCACTTCTGTACCTCCTACTGTCCATTCCCACCATCAAACCGTTGCCCCCTGCGCTCTAGGCACCCTCCGAGAGGTTTGGAATTGTCACCATATTCCCTATACCTCTCCAATCCTTGCACACTGGGATAGATCGGTAGACGGAAGGGTAGCCTAGTGGTTAGAGCGTTTGTCTAGTAACCGGAAGGTTGTAAGTTCAAACCCCCGAGCTGACAAGGTACAAATCTGTCGTTCTGCTCCTGAACAGGCAGTTCGGCCTAGGAACACTGTTCCTAGGCCGTCATTGAAAATAAGAATTTGTTCTTAACTGACTTGCCTAGTTAAATAAAGGTAAAATAAAAAAAGACCCTGTTTATTGGAAAGAAAAGTGTCATTCTCTTTTCTGAGACAATTCCAGTGTTTTCTGTTTGATCCTTTTTTAGCTTTTTGAAGTGGATTGTATTGACTTGTTTTGTCATGCCCCACTGCCTTGTGGGTATCTTTCCTGACCAGCTATCGAAGGATCATGACGCAATGACACACGTGCTTTTTGGGAGGAATCTCCGATTAAATGTAGCTCTGACACTATGGCGAAGAAACGCCAGCGAACTAGTGGCATACTTGATCAGGTAGGAACACCGACTTCTCGTCTATCTTCTTCTTCTATCTATCATACATCTTCCTGCCCACATACCGTTAATGATTTTAATCAACATGTTCACGTCCAATAAACACTGTTCCATAGAATTGAAGACACGGGCGTGCTTCTTGACTGTCTGCCAGTAATAACTAAAAAGTGAGTATCCCAGTTGAATTTAAACATGGTAACGTATGGCTGTGATGCGTGAACTTGAGACACAAATGAATACGCGCGTCACTTGTTTTTGCTTCCGTAGCCTTCAAGACGAAGTGCCGTGCATATCACTGGGCTGCTGTGTAGACCTCCTGCCACAAGTCAAAACCATCCTCGCCAGTAAATATGAAGAGTAAGTTCAACTGTGGAATTTGGAATTTGTTTGTTTTATATTTGACCGGGTAAGTTGACAAGAGAACACTTTCTCTTTTACAGCAATGACCTGTAGTTGCTGCTGCTGTAGAAGTACATGTGGGGTGCATAATGGATCATCATTTTGTTCTGTTCCTTTACCAGACACTTGATTGTGGGTTTACACTGGATTCAGTCTGTCATTAAGAAATGGTGGCCAGAACTCTCCACAAACAGCAATAGACTGCAGGACAGCTGCTCAGAGGACAGGTATATTAACAGCTTTTCATATTTTGGTGTTTTGGTTTCTTTTAACATTTTTACTTTTATATTTACCAAACTTCCTCTTTCTCCGGACAGCACGGTTACGGTCTTGGTGGCAGCGCACACAGAAGGCTCTGTGCATGATTTTGCTACAAGCCTAATTTGACTTACGTCTGTTTACAGGAACCTCCAAGTCTTGAAGCAGCAGCTGTTGGAATTGTGGGAAGAAGGACCCCGGTTATGTTTAGTTCCAGGAACTACAGGAGAGATGGCAAAGGTAAGGTGTCATGGCAACCCTTTGTGTTATTTATCCTTTGTCTTCGTTCATTCCAAGGCCATTGGCTCTAGATATGGAGGTAGGGACCACAACAAAAATCTGAACTCATCGTGAGGGGTCTCTGTAAGCTTTACCGATCTGCATACCCAAATCCATACCCACGCATGCAGTCAGAGCCGGCCCTAGCTTTTCAGGGGCCCTAAGTCAACATTTTGTTGAGCCCCCCCCCCCCCCCCTAACGAGCAAAACATTTTGATCCGGGGCCCTACAAAACAGGCCGTCAGTTGCCCATCCCTGGTCTAGATTGACATTTCACAAGTCGTCTCTCACCGGTCTCTTTTCTCTCTCTCTCTCAACAGGCCATTGAGTCTTACTTGTTACAACTACGCTGACCAATCAGTCAATGTAGCACTGAGGAAGCGACCACTACTGCCGGAGAGAGCTGTGTTTTTAATCGTTACCTGGAGCCAGTGACAATAAAGACAATGCTCCACACACCGACAGGAACACTGTTCTATTATATGGGGATTGGTGACCTGAGCAATTCAGACAACTTCCGCACTCAATCACAGCTGCAGAGACACTAACAAAAGGAGGGAGGAGAGACGCAAGGGGAGGATGGAGCCTTTTTCTCTTTGCAAAACCAGGAATGACTACTTCACATTGAAGTGGATCGACGTCTTGCGACGGGGCAAGACTTCAGTCGACCTCCATGAGACTTGGCAACAGAGGCACCTTATTTCTTATATAGGGCACGTTTTACCGGAATAGGGTGCCATTTCGGATGCGCACTGAGACTGGGTCTTGGGCCGCTCTGTGACGTGCCAAGTTCTCTCTCTCCACCACAGCCACTCTTCCTCGTCATGGTGTGTAAAACCTGCACAGATCATGGATGTAAAATAATGCATGCCCCTTCCTAGTTTTAATACTTCTCGATTCTTCCAATCATGTCCTGAATGAAGAACTTGAAAACTGCTGTGGTCTTAAGTTATGAGAGCTCTTCTTGTTGTTGTTTTTTCCTGTTCATGAATGATGTTTGACTGTAAAAGTGTAAATACAGTGATTCTTTTAATCATCTTTAAAATAAATTTGCTAAAAATCTGTCTTGAAGGATTTTATTTATATTTTAGTTTTTAAAATGGTGGGCACTTGATATTCGTTGTTATGCCCATGGTTATACAGCGCCTTCAGAAAGTAGTCATAACTTTTGACTTACTACACATTTTGTGTCACAGGCTGAAATGTATCATTTTTCTTACCCATCTACTCACAATACCCCATAATGACAGTGAAACTTGTTAAGATGTTTTTGTTTGTTGCTAATATGTTAAATGAAATACAGAAATCTCTTTTACACAAGTATTCACACACCTTTGCTGTGACACTTCATAATGAGCTCCATTTTCCTTTGTAGCATCCTTGATGCTACAACTTGATTGGAGTCCACCTGTTGCCAATTCAATTGTTTAGACGTGATTTAGAGAGAAACACTGGACTATATAAGGTCCCACAGTTGGCAGTGAAACTACCAGGAAGTCTTAAGGGAAACCGTCTGTAGATCTCCCGAGAGAGAATTCTGAGGCATATATGCTACATGACCAAAAGTATGTCGACACCTGCTTGTCGAACGTCTCATTTCAAAATCACGGGCATTAATATGGAGTTAGCCCCCCCCCCCCATTCAGCCACAAGCATTACTGAGGTCAGGCACCGATGTTGGCCAATTAGGCCAGACTTGCAGTCGGCGTTCTAATTCATCCCAAAGGTGTTCAATGGGGTTGAGGTCAGGGCTCTGTGCAAGCTAGTCAAGTTCTACACCAATCTGTATGGACCTCTCTTTGTGCACGGGTGCATTGTCATGCTGAAACTGAAAAGGGCCTTACCCAAACTGTTGCCACAAAGTTAGAAGCGCAGAATATTCTAGAATGTCATTGTGTGCTGTAGCGTTACGATTTCCTTCACTAACAAAAGGAGGGAGGAGAGACGCAAGGGGAGGAAGGAGCCTTTTTCTCTTTGCAAAACCAGGAATGACTTTGGGAATATGGTTTGGGAATAACCCAAACCATGAAAAACAGCCCCCGGGGCCTCCCGGGTGGCGCAGTGGTTAAGGGCGCTGTACTGCAGCGCCAGCTGTGCCATCAGAGTCCTGGGTTCGCGCCCAGACTCTGTCGTAACCGGCCGCGACCGGGAGGTCCGTGGGGCGACGCACAATTGGCCTAGCGTCGCCCGGGTTAGGGAGGGCTTGGTCGGTAGGGGTGTCCTTGTCTCATCGCGCACCAGCGACTCCTGTGGCGGGCTGGGCGCAGTGTACGCTAGCCAAGGTGGCAAGGTGCACGGTGTTTCCTCCGGCGCATTGGTGCGGCTGGCTTCCGGGTTGGATGTGCGCTGTGTTAAAGAAGCAGCGGCTTGGTTGGTTGTGTATCGGAGGACGCATGACTTTCAACCTTCGTCTCTCCCGAGCCCGTACGGGAGTTGTAGCGATGAGACAAGATAGTAGCTACTACAACAATTGGATACTACGAAATTGGGGAGAAAAAGGGGTAAAAAAAAAAAGAAAAACAGCCCCAAACCATTATTCCTCCTCAACCAAACTTTACAGTTGGCACTATGCATTCGGGCTGGTAGCGTTCTCCTGGCATCCGCCAAACCCAGATTTGGCCGTTGGACTGCCAGATGGTGAAGCGTGATTCATCACTCCAGAGAACGCCTGTCCAGTGGAGGTGAGTTTTACACCATTCCAGCCCATGCTTGGCATTGAGCATGGGGTTCTTGTGTGTGGCGGCTCGGTCAAAGAAAAGCCATCGGTTTTTATACATCTGTCAGCAACAGGTGTGTCTGAAAAATAGATCCACACATTTTTTTAGGGGTTTACACATTCCTTTGTGTATATGTAGTGTATCTGGGGAAGGGTAGAAAACATTTTTTACAGTGTTGAACATTTCAGAGGACCGTGGACTCCATCATTGAGAAAATATGGAACTACCCAGACCCTGCCTAGAGCTGGCCGTCTGACCAAACTGAGCAACTGGGCAAGGACATTGATCAGGGAGATGACCACTGACAGAACTAGAGTTCCTTGGCTGAGATGGGAGAACCTTCCAGAATGACAACAGTCTCTTCATCAATCCGGGCTTTATGGTAGAGTGGCCAGATGGAAGCCACTCCCGAGAAAGAGGCACGTGACATAATCTGAGATAGTAAGGAAAAAGATTCCTCTGGTCTGATGAGACAGAACTTGAACTCCTTAATGTATAGTAGTACTATGTCTAGAGAAAGACAGGCACAGCTCATCACCCATCGACCCGGACTATTTGCATTGACTCCATTTTTACGCTGCTGCTACTCTGTTTACTATCCATGCATAGTCACTTCACCTTTACCTACATGTACATATTACCTCAATTACCTCAACTAACCTGTGCCCCCCCCCGCACATTGACTCTGTACCGGTACCTCCTGTATATAGCCTTGTTACTGTTATTTTATTGTTGCTATTTAATTATTTATTTTTCAATTTTCTTCTATTTTTCATTTGTATATATTTATTTTTTTACTTCAGTTTATTTAGTAAATACTTTTCACTTATATTTGTTAAAACCACATTGTTGGTTAAGGGCTTGTCAGTAAGCATTTCACTGTAAGGTCTACTACACTTGTACTCGGCGCATGTGACAAATAACATTTGATTTGATCTAACACCATCCCTACTGTGAAGCATAGTGCTGGCAGCATCATGCTATGGGGATGCTTTTCAGCGGGAGGGACTGGGAGACTGGTAAGGATAGAGGAAACAATGAATGGAGCCAAATACAGGCAAATCCTTGATGAGAACCTGCTTCAGAGTGCAGATGACCTTACATGCTGACCGCGCAGGTTGATTTTGTCCCCACACACCAGATGCGAGCAGGACGTGCAGGTTGAAGTATCAAAATTAACTCTGAACCAATTACATTAAGCAAACATTTATGGTAATTTAGCCAGCTTGCTGTTGTTCGGTTGTTATTTTACCTGAAATGCACAAGGTCCTCTACTCTGACCACTAATCCACAGATAAAAGGGTAAACTGAGTTAGTTTCTAGGTATCTATCCTTCAGGCTTCTTAGTCTTTGGACTTTATATGGTGGTTGGCAACCAACTTTAAGGTGCATTACCACCACCAACTGGAGTGTAGACCTCAGTTCATCTTTCAATCACCCACATGGGTATATGCTCCTAAAAACCAATGGGTATATGCTCCTAAAAAACAATGGGTATATGCTCCTAAAAACCAATGGGTATACGCTCCTAAAAACCAATGGGTATATGCTCCTAAAAAACAATGGGTATATGCTCCTACAAACCAATGGGTATATGCTCCTAAAAACCAATGGGTATATGCTCCTAAAAACCAATGGGTATATGCTCCTAAAAACCAATGAGGAGATGAGAGAGGCGGGACTTGCAGTGCATCAAAGCGTCACAAATGGAACCAAGATCTATTTCAGCGCCTGGCTACGCAGATGCTCGTTGACACGTGTGACCAGTGTGGGTGCAATGATTGAATAACATGTACGTGTACATTTATTTTGCAGCGCGTGCGACACGAGCGGTGTGGTCAGCAGCATACAGCCAAAGCAATACTTGGAATGGCTTCAGAACAAGAATGTGAAAGTCCTTGAGTGGCCCAGCCAAAGCTTCAATGAATCCCATTGAAAATCTGTGGGAAGACTTCAAGATTGCTGTTCACCGTCGCTCCCCATCTACCTTAACAGGGCTTGAAAACATCTGCAAAACCAGATGTGCAAAGCTGATGCAGACATACCCAAAGCTGTAATCGCCGACAAAGGTGCCTCTACAAAGTACAGACTCAGGGGTGTGAATAAGTTAGGTTTTTGTATTTCATTTTAAATACATTTGCAAATATTTCTAAAAACATGTTTTCACTTACCGGTAGTCCTTATGGGGTATTGTGTGTAGATGGGTTAGAAAAAATGGATGTGTAATCCATTTTGAAGTCAGGCTGTACCACAACAAAATGTGGACTAAGTCAAGGGGTATGAATACTTTTTGAATTGACTGTATGTGGTGATATGAGGGCAAATGCATTGTATATGGTGATATGAGAGGACACTGTATATGGTGATATGAGAGGACACTGTGTATGGTGATATGAGAGGACACTGTATATGGTGATATGAGAGGACACTGTATAAGGTGATATGAGAGGACACTGAGTATGGTGATATGAGAGGACACTGTATATGGTGATATGAGAGGACACTGTATATGGTGATATGAGAGGACACTGTATATGGTGATATGAGAGGGCACTGTATATGGTGATATGAGAGGACACTGTATATGGTGATATGAGAGGACACTGTATATGGTGATATGAGAGGACACTGTATATGGTGATATGAGAGGACACTGTATATGGTGATATGAGAGGACACTGTATATGATGATATGAGAGGACACTGTATATGGTGATATGAGAGGACACTGTGTATGGTGATATGAGAGGACACTGTGTATGGTGATATGAGAGGACACTGTATATGGTGATATGAGAGGACACTGTATATGATGATATGAGAGGACACTGTATATGGTGATATGAGAGGACACTGTATATGGTGATATGAGAGGACACTGTATATGGTGATATGAGAGGACACTGTATATGGTGATATGAGAGGACACTGTATATGGTGATATGAGAGGACACTGTATATGGTGATATGAGAGGACACTGTATATGGTGATATGAGAGGACACTGTATATGATGATATGAGAGGACACTGTGTATGGTGATATGAGAGGACACTGTGTATGGTGATATGAGAGGACACTGTATATGGTGATATGAGAGGACACTGTATATGGTGATATGAGAGGACTGTATATGGTGATATGAGAGGACACTGTATATGACATGAATAGGTACATGTGTAAAGAAAAATGTAAGTCTGGCCCGAGGCATTTTTGTTTTGTTTCTGAGAACAGATATTGCTGGGAAAAGAGACTCACTGCACTGGTTTTATAAAAACATTTAGCTTCTGTTTGTGAAAATACCTAAATGGGAAAAGATGTCCATCTGAATCATGCTATACCAGTCTGTGTCACTGCCATGACAAAAAAAAGTTTGCACTCTAATAGGAAGAAAATGCACTCTTATGGCTCAGGCAGTAACGTTTGTCATCGAACAACCTCGGATAACGGGACTGTAGCTAGGTTTCCATCCAATTGACGACATTTTCATGCGAATATTCTGAAATCCGCATAAAGAAAATATGCCCGTTTCCACCACCGGATTTGTTGCAGATTTTTTATTTTAAAGTGCATGATGACGTAGGGCACACAGTGTCCTTTTTCGCTTACGTTTACATACATCCTGTAAAAAAAATCCCACATTCCGTGTGTTAAATGGGTTTCCTCTGTTTTCAACTCTACCAATAGTTTTGTCACAAAAACACCTTGCGTTAAATAGCAAATGTGGCTACTCTGGTCTTGACACGTGCGATCTAGCCAACAACTGGCAGATACAGTGGCAGGTAGACTGGTCTACACGATGAGATTATTATAGATAAAAGCCATTTGTATTTGTCAAACCGCACGGCAGTTGCATCGATAAACATATCACCAGAATCAGACCCTCGATATTAACTGGAAAGGCGCATCAAGATCACCATGTACTTTCATGATAATTTATCTGTCGCCTAATAAACTGCATGGTTTCCTGAGTCGTAGTGGGAGGACCACACACCATATCATCACGTGACTCCAAACTTACTTCGATATGATGGTTATTATATTAATATTTGGGCATGGAAGCGTTTTCACTGCCATTTATCGCATCATTAATTTTACCGACCAAAAAGATCCCACGATGTCGAACGAACAAATTGTCGGCCTATCCACTTCCTGTTTCCATCACAGCTCTCGTGATTTTTCTTTATATATGGCTATGGCTTTACTCGCATAAAAACTGGATGGAAACCTGGTTAATGTCTTTGATCTTGAGGGAAAAAAACAAACTAGCACGTAAATCTCCATTATCATAGATGTTTTGACTATCGACAGATCTCTGTTTAGACAAGGAAGTTGCGTATTTCCGGGTTTCGGTAACTTTTTTATGTAGCAACGTGACGTCAATATATCCCGACGGCAGAGACAGCTGATGCAAAACTTACACCTGCTTTGTCGGCTACATGATTTCAGCTACTCTATTATAGTTATATAGAAAACGTGTCCTTGTTGAAATACTGAACGTAAACATGTTGCTGCATGGTAGACTATCAGAATTCTGTATTTTTCTACAGGCTATGTTTGTTTTAGCGTGCTGTTTCAGCGATATAGAATCGGGGCCTATCGCGACGAGTGGATCTGTTCAACCAAACGGGGATCGTTTTAAACTCGAGGGTCGGGCAATCGTTCCTGGAGTGAAAACACAAGACTGGATTTCATCAGCCCGAGTCACGGTAGAGGGTGAAGAGTATATAGGCTTTATGAGGTAAGACTTGAGGCTTGAACGAAGAAAAACAACTAATAGTTACAGCTGTCGGATTGTTGTGCAAGTTAAGGGCTAACACTAGCCGGGGCCCTGTGTTGTGGTCACTACTAGCAACCAGCCTCGATGTTGCTAGATTCGTTTTTTTGTGGTACGTTTTTACCACAATTTCGTGATATCCAATTAGTAGTTAGTCTTGTCCCATCGCTAGTTTGTAGTTGACAGCTAGCAACGACGTTATCGGTGTCATCATCTCAGTCTATTTGCAGTCTGGTTTATCAAATGCCTGATAATTGAGATGAAGAATAACTAATTGAGACTATGCTGAGTGTCCAACTTTTTCATGTGGTAAATTCCAAGTTCCACAGTGTATTGTCAAGGGGTTTAAGTAAATATTGTTTGCTAGTTAACTAGCACACACACACACTTTGTTAGTTCCCACTCTGGCCAAGGGCCCAATTTGCCAAGGACTCCAACACCTGTTATAATGCTAGATCAAATTGAACATGGCTGTTACTGTATAATGTTAATTGATTCCTTAGTAAATCCCTAACCTGCAACTTAGAATTTCTCAATCCTCTCTGTCTCTCTGCAGAACTGATGGCAGCTTTGTCGTTAATGATGTTCCCTCGGGATCTTACGTTGTGGAAGTAATCTCTCCTGGATACAAATTTGAAGCAGTCCGTGTAGACATCACATCTAAAGGAAAAATGAGGTATAGTTGTTTTGTTCAGGGTGTGAGAGTCGTCGAAGGAGGTGAACAAAACTGCATTTTTGTACCGTATCAGCATAACTTCATTAGAGGTCGACCGATTATGATTTTTCGACGCAGATGCCGATTATTGGAGGACCAAAAAAAAGCCAATAACAATTAATCGTCCGTTTTTATTTAATTATTTATTTATTTGTAATAATGACAATTACAACAATGAGCACTTATTTTAACTTAATATAATACATGAATAAAATCAATTTAGCCTCAAATAAATAATGAAACATGTTCAATTTGGTTTAAAGTGTTGGAGAAGACAGTGAAAGTGCAATATGTGCCATGTAAGAAAGCTAACGTTTAAGTTCCTTGCTCAGAACATGAGAACATATGAAAGCTGGTGGTTCCTTTTAACATGAGTCTTCAATATTCCCAGGTAAGAAGTTTTAGGTTGTAGTTATTATAGGAATATTTCTCTCTATACCATATTTCATTAACCTTTGACTATTGCATGTTCTTATAGGAACTTTAGTATTGCCAGTGTAACTGTATAGCTTCCGTCCTTCTCCTCGCTCCTACCTGGGCTCGAACCAGGAACACAACGACAACTGCCACCCTCGAAGCAGCGTTACCCATCGCTCCACAAAAGCCACAGCCCTTGCAGAGCAAGGGGAACAACCACTCCAAGTCTCAGAGCGAGTGACGTTTGAAACGCTATTAGCGCACACCCTGCTAACTAGCTAGCTATTTCACATCGGTTACACAAGCCTAAACTCGGGAGTTGATAGGCTTGATAGCCTGCTGCTGCCTACCGCTGCCTACCATCACTCAGTCAGACTGCTCTATCAAATCATAGACTTAGTTATAACATGATAACACACAGAAATACGAGCCTTAGGTCATTAATATGGTCGAATCCGGAAACTATCATCTTGAAAACAAGACTTTTCTTTTTTCAGTGAAATGCGGAACCGTTCCGTATTTTATCTAACGGGTGGCATCCATAAGTCTAAATATTCCTGTTACATTGCACAACCTTCAATGTTATTTCATAATTACGTACAATTCTGGCAAATTAGGCGGTCCAAACTGTTGCATTACCCTGACTCTGCGTGCAATGAACGCAAGAGAAGTGACACAATTTCACCTGGTTAATATTGCCTGCTAACCTGGATTTCTTTTAGCTAAATATGCAGGTTTAAAAAATATACTTGTGTATTGATTTTAAGAAAGGCATTGCTGTTCATGGTTACGTACACATTGGAGCAACGATACGCACCGCATCGATTATATGGAACGCAGGACACGCTAGATAAACTAGTCATATCATCAACCATGTGTAGTTAACTAGTGATTATGATTCATTGATTGATTGTTTTTTATAAGATAAGTTTAATGCTAGCTAGCAACTTACCTTGGCTTACTGCATTCACGTAACAGGCAGGCTACTCGTGGAGTGCAATGAGAGGCAGGTGGTTAGTGTTGGAGAAGTTAACTGTACGGTTGCAAGATTGAATCCCCCGAGCTGACAAGGTAAAAATCTGTCGTTCTGCCCCTGAACAAGGCAGTTAACCCACTGTTCCTAGGCCGTCATTGAAAATAAGAATGTGTTCTTAACGGACTTGCCTAGTTAAATAAAAAATAAAAAAACTGCCAAGTCGGTGTCCAAAAATACCTCCGTATCTCCCTCCGTACCTATTAGAGGTCGACCGATTAATTAGGGCCGATTTCAAGTTTTCATAACAATTGGAAATCGGCCCTAATTAATCGGCCATTCAGATTAATCGGCCGACCTCTAATAGGTACGGAGGGAGAGAGGGTATAGTCTAGTCTATTAATCGGTCTAATCTTCATTCATGATCTTCCACGTGTATTGTCCACATACTTGGGCCCCGATTTCCCATTGACAGTATGAGACTAGTCTTATTCTGTGTCTGGGAGAAGTGCCCTTGATGTCTTGCCTCTTTGCCAGGCTTATAGCTAGTATACGTGGTAGGGAAGGAGACGACTTGATGTCTAAGCGGTGGTTGACTTCACAGGGCCCGCCTGGTGAACTTCATCAAGACGTCTGAGGTGATCCGCCAGCCGTACCCACTCCAGCTGAGGTCCTCTGGGCCACACACCTACTTCATGAAGAGAGAGACCTGGGGGTGGACTGACTTCCTCATGAATCCCATGGTGAGATGATCAGATGCGAATGATGCATAGAATAGTGTTTACTGTGTCCCTTGGCACATATTCTGAAAGAGGGCCATGCTGTGTCATCAGATTCTAAGTAAATGTGAACTTGCCGCTTTGTGATTGGAGGAGAGTCCCACTGTGGTAATAGTGTAGTATTACTCTATTGTAATTGCTTTACTGTCCCATGCAAAGGTATCATACCGGTCCTTCAACACACATGCCTCCCTAACAGGTGTCATTTAACTAGTGCCTTTTTTCGCATGGTGTTTGTACTAGTGAGTAATATAATAAAAGGTCTAGCCAATATCAGAAAAATAATAGGTGATGCCCTCTGCTGTTTAACATTTGACTGTTGTCAAGGCAAAGGGTGGCTACTTTGAAGAATCTCAAATATAATATATATTTAGATTTAACACTTTTTTGTTTGTTTACTATGTCATCCCATTTGTATTATTTCATAGCTTTGTCTTCACTATTATTCTACAATGTAGAAAATAGTAAAAAATAAAGGAAAACCCCTGGAATGAGTGGTACTGTGTGTGTAATATACACAGCCGTTCAAAAGTTTGGGGTCACTTGTTTTTGAAAGAAAAGCATATAGATACTCAACTAGTCTAAAGAAGGCCAGTTTTATTGCTTTTTTAATCAGTACAAACGGTTTTCAGCTGTGCTAACATAATCTGCGAAGGGTTTTCTAATGATCAATTAGCCTTTTAAAATGATACACTTGGATTAGCTAACACAACATGCCATTGGAACACAGGAGTGATGGTTGCTGATAATGGGCCTCTGTACGCCTGTGTAGATATTCCATAAAAAATCAGCCGTTTCCAGCTACAATAGTCATTTACAACATTAACAATGTCTACACTGTATTTCTGATCAATTCTATGTTGTTTTAATGGACAAAAAAATTGCTTTATTTTCAAAAACAGGGACATTTCTAAGTGACCCCAAACGTGTGTGTGTGTGTTTTTTTACTCTGCATTGTTGGGAAAGGACCCGTAAGTAAGCCATTCACTGTTAGTCTACACCTGTTGTTTACGAAGCGTGTGACAAATATTTGATTTAATGCGTGTCTGATTCCCCAGGTCCTGATGATGGTCCTTCCTCTGCTCATTATCGTCCTGCTCCCTAAGGTTGTCAACACCAACGACCCTGAGATGAGAAAGGTAAACCAGGACACCTGTACTCTGACACCTCTCTACTCACCTGTTGTGAATTGTCTGCCATCCAGTACATTCAGTGTTGATACATTTAAATGTATATTTCATAGTAAGGGAACTCACCTCATCCACCACCAATGTGAAGCACCTACATAATGTGTTTGTGCTGTCTTGCCAACTCTCATTGTCATTGCGTAGCAGAAACAGATCTGAGACCAGGCTAGGTCACACCAGTGTGATACGAACTAATCGTGTGTGTTTATTCACTCTACCTTCCCAGGAAATGGAGCAGTCAATGAACATGCTGAACCCCAACCCTGAGCTACCTGACGTGTCTGAGTTCATGACCAAGCTGTTCTCCGGGTCCAAGAGCTCCAGCAGCAAGGCTGTAGGTGGCAGCAAGGCTAGTGGCCGCCCAGCAGTCAAGAGGAGGTAGTACCAGAACATTACATGTACCCCCGGGCCTGAGGAACCACTCTTAACTAGTCATACCATGGAAATAATAGCATTTTTTAAAGAGCTTTTTTCATTTGTACAGTTGTTTTTTGAGAGGGGTCTTTCATTGTGGTCTGAAATACAAGTCTGGCTGTCTGATTGTAAGTGGAATGACTGAGGATATGAGAAGGCTTGAGGTTAAAAAAAATATATATTAATTTTTGCACTGCGCTGTTGAAACCCATTTTACTCTTCATTTGATGTTTTGCATTGTACCTGTGAGTGACTTTGTTATGCCTGCTTGGTTCCTTCATATACTCCTTGTTGTTTAACCCTTGTCTCCTTGGCTAGATGGGATAACTGTCTCTAACAACCCTTGGGTGTGTGTACTACTTTACTGAGGCATCATACATGAATGTTAGTTCTAATTCTACTACTTGAATGAGAGAATGCATTCATATTCAGAGGTTTTATATATTTTTGAGTTAGGGCCGAGGTCAGGGTATTCAACTCTGACCCTTACGAGGTCCGTAGCCTGCTAGTTTTCGGTCCTATCTGATAATTCATTGCACCCACCTGGTGTCCCAGGTCTAAATCAGTCCCTGATTAGAGGAGAAATATTATTATTATTATTATTATTATTTTAAAGCAGTGGAACTGGCTTCGAGGTCCAGAGTTGAATATGAGGGGTCTAAGTAATAGAACTGTGAATGGACTGTAAAAATGGATATAATTTTAATTGTCAAGAATGAAAAAATACTTATTTAAATACCAAGGTGAAATAAAAATGTAAATGGTGGAACTGTCTCGTTATCAGTTGTGTTCTGTGGATCGTGTATTCCTTGGGGAGGGAACATGAAATAATTCAACCTAATGTCCAACGTTTCGACAGTCTTCATCAGGGTATAATGACACACTGCGGGGTGACAAGTTTGTATAGTGTCAAAGGACACACACACAGGTGTTTGTAGTCATGGCTGGGTGTGGCCTGATATCATTGGTTCATTCTCAGATCAGATTTAAAAAAAATAACATACCAAAAACTTGAATGGATAGCATCTGATCATAGATACAATTTGTCTCCGTAAGCCTACAAAACATTTACAATGAAACGCAAAATCACAATGATCACAAGAACGGCTTCTGATCAAAGTCTACACAGAGATCGAACGGAGCAGGAGGTATTTAAATTAAAAGATCCAGGCAGCCTCTCATTTTAACAAATTGTCACGATCACCCCCCCCCTCCTAGGGATGGTGACATGGTCGATGCCGTTACAACGTTGGGGCGAAATCGCGTGGTTTGGTTCCAACTCGTGGGCCGCAACTGGATAAGTCGTGTTTTTGCCCCTACTGGTGCTACAATGCGCCGAGATTCGTACTTTTTAATTCGCACTTTGTTCCACCCACATTTTTACCACAATAACACGTTTATAAGGTAAAATAATGATAACGCCTTTTAAATGGGATCTGTTTCCCTTTTTTGTGGGTGTTTTGAAAGATCTACATATTTAAGTGCCATTGCATTGAGCACAGCCATTACACTGGTAGTTTCCATCCACTAGGGGCGCAAATAGACGTTGTGCAGGGATACCTTGGGGTGGTAAATCAGAGTGTACCGATTGATCTCTGAGATTTCTGCCCCGCAAAAATATGACCAGGGGAGGGTCTGAAAACACATTACCGAGACTGTCATCGGATCTTAGAATGTGCCAATGTTTGTGAACGATTCCCTTAATTTGTTCAGAGCACGTTGAATAGCGGGGTAGCTAGAATGCTTATTTTTGTGAGACTCCTTGAAAAAGGTCATGTCTCGGGTTGTTTAGAATTTTCTCAGTGGCAGTATTAATCTGCCCATTTTTGTACCCCCTCTCCTTTAATTTTCTTTGCGTCTCAGCCATATTTCTGTCAATCTTTGGGAAGGGAACACCATAAAAAACGTTGGCAGTGCTCAGCGGGCGGCTGTCCTGTCGCCTCTGACCATAGAACATCTGTCGCCATTTTCCATTTCCTGACTCTACGTGTTGAATCACCATCGTTCCCCTACACACAGCAGTTGATCTACTGCGCACGGCCCACATTCGCTATGCTGTGTTCCCTCTCTTTGCCTGTCATGTTCTAGAACTGCCTTATTGGAATGTCTGGCGTTTTTTTCTGGGGATGTGGAACATCCCTGATTTAATAAACATGGATAAAAATGTATCAACCAGTCAGTTTAATGGTTAACTCACATGGAAGTGGTTTAACTAGGCACAGTTGAGGTTATTTTCCAATTGTCCCGAGGGGAACACTGATCTGACCATGTATAAATGATTGGATTGCTGTTTGTGGGCTAGAGGGAGTGTGAACCATATTTCTTACACCCGATCACCTTTTAATTGCTTTGATTTCTGAGCGAAATTCTTAGTTATCATACCTTGGTTTGTGTTGTATTTAGCATTTATCATAAAGTGGTCCCTGGGGTTTCTTTTTTTTAAAAACAGTGTATCACCTGCACAGTTTGTAAAGTGTGAATGGATTGAGATGACATTGTCATCCACTAGCTACATCTCCCGACAACTTCTCCCCAGCTTGGACAGCTGTTTTTAAAAAAAATAATATTTTTTAACGAAGGCAAGCAGAGGCAAAGTGTAAATATACATATTAAAACATATTATCCATGATATATGTCCTCAATAAAAAACACTTGATGATCAACTACACTCAGGGTTGCCGTAGGAACAACTGTTCAGTTGGATGTCTATTTATAGACCAATCTAACATGGGAGAGATTGTTGTGTCCCCAAAAGGGATCCATATGTAATGCACTGCTTTAGCAAAGGAGCAGCCACCTGCTCCGTCCTGAAACCCATCAGCTTGGGTAACATCTGCAATGACCCACTATTCTCTGTCTAGATCCCTGTCCTCTAGGTGGGTGTCACTAGTCACTCAGATCCCTGTCCTCTAGGTGGGTGTCACTAGTCACTCAGTCAGATCCCTGTCCTCTAGCTGGGTGTCACTAGTCACTCACTCAGATCCCTGTCTTCTAGGTGGGTGTCACTAGTCACTCAGATCCCTGTCCTCTAGGTGGGTGTCACTAGTCACTCAGTCAGATCCCTGTCCTCTAGGTGGGTGTCACTAGTCACTCAGATCCCTGTCCTCTAGGTGGGTGTCACTAGTCAGTCAGATCCCTGTCCTCTAGGTGGGTGTCACTAGTCAGTCAGATCCCTGTCCTCTAGGTGGGTGTCCTCTAGGTGGGTGTCACTAGTCACTCAGACCCCTGTCCTCTAGGTGGGTGTCACTAGTCACTCAGTCAGATCCCTGTCCTCTAGGTGGGTGTCACTAGTCACTCAGTCAGATCCCTGTCCTCTAGGTGGGTGTCACTAGTCAGTCAGATCCCTGTCCTCTAGGTGGGTGTCACTAGTCAGTCAGATCCCTGTCCTCTAGGTGGGTGTCACTAGTCAGTCAGATCCCTGTCCTCTAGGTGGGTGTCACTAGTCAGTCAGATCCCTGTCCTCTAGGTGGGTGTCACGAGTCACTCAGTCAGATCCCTGTCCTCTAGGTGGGTGTCACTAGTCAGTCAGATCCCTGTCCTCTAGGTGGGTGTCACTAGTCACTCAGATCCCTGTCCTCTAGGTGGGTGTCACTAGTCACTCAGATCCCTGTCCTCTAGGTGGGTGTCACTAGTCAGTCAGATCCCTGTCCTCTAGGTGGGTGTCACTAGTCAGTCAGATCCCTGTCCTCTAGGTGGGTGTCACTAGTCAGTCAGATCCCTGTCCTCTAGGTGGGTGTCACTAGTCAGTCAGATCCCTGTCCTCTAGGTGGGTGTCACTAGTCAGTCAGATCCCTGTCCTCTAGGTGGGTGTCACTAGTCACTCAGATCCCTGTCCTCTAGGTGGGTGTCACTAGTCAGTCAGATCCCTGTCCTCTAGGTGGGTGTCACTAGTCACTCAGATCCCTGTCCTCTAGGTGGGTGTCACTAGTCACTCAGACCCCTGTCCTCTAGGTGGGTGTCACTAGTCACTCAGTCAGATCCCTGTCCTCTAGGTGGGTGTCACTAGTCACTCAGTCAAATCCCTGTCCTCTAGGTAGGTGTCACTAGTCAGTCAGATCCCTGTCCTCTAGGTAGGTGTCACTAGTCAGTCAGATCCCTGTCCTCTAGGTGGGTGTCACTAGTCAGTCAGATCCCTGTCCTCTAGGTGGATGTCACTAGTCAGTCAGATCCCTGTCCTCTAGGTGGGTGTCACTAGTCAGTCAGATCCCTGTCCTCTAGGTGGATGTCACTAGTCAGTCAGATTGCTGAGGTGTCTCTTTGTTCTCTGTCTGTTTTTGTAATAATACTTTCAACACGTTGTAAACAAAGCAGTGTGTTTAACCAAAGAGCCTTCAGAGAATCTCTACGGATATTTTTCAAGTGGTATTATTTCACTGATCAGATCAAAAAGGGGACACAAGCAGCACACTATACAGTAGAGAGCAAGATAAACATCGATCCATTCACAATATATGTCAGCGTCATCATGTCCTCGGGTCACAACACAAGGCACACAACTTTACAGAGCAAACATTTTTACATTAGAAAGGACGTATGCATTGCAATAGTATACAGCTTCAGAAACCTAACTCGACCTCAGAGGTACTTCAGGTACTGCAGGTGAGGGGTGAGATATGCTGTTTTCCAGTGACCGCATTTTACAGTAGGGGCAATGACTATATGAAATGTAATATTTGTAGGAGGATGTTATTTTGGGGTTGGGATGTGTTTACATTAGTGGAGGCTGCTGAGAGGAGAACGGCTCATAATAATGGCTGGAATGGAGCCAATGGAATCAAACACCTGGAAACCATGGAAACCGTGTGTTTGACGTATTGGATACCATTCCACTGATTCCGCTCCGGCCATCACCACGAGCCCGTCCTCCCCAATTAACGTGCCAACAACCTCCTGTGGTTTACATGTAGGTACGGTGTATCATCTGATTCACCTCTGCCTCTGTTTACAGAGGTAAAGAGGAATGATGGTAATGTGTGTGTTCGTGATGAGTGGGCGTGTTCAATCTCCATAAAGACTTCTCATTTCCATTACATTGAAACTGCAGACCAGCATAACCACCTGTAAACATTGTATAATGATAGCCCTTGGATGCAAGATCAATCTACTTAAACTGAAAGAACACGACTAAAATGATATGAATAACGATTATAACATTTGACTACTAGAAATGCACAAGGCAAAGTACGTTACATACAACTGTTAGTCAAACCTTTACGAAAACGGAGGAAAAGGCTGTTTTTTTATACTGTACAGAAACATACTTGTTGAAATGTGTGTAATATGTTCAATATGTACATTCCATGAGAATCACAGAGTAGCTGTGATGAGTTTATCAGTGGTCAGTGGTCTTGTATGTCTTCCATTTCCTAATACTTGCTCCCACAGTTGATTTCTTCAAACCAAGCTGCTTACCTATTGCAGATTCAGTCTTCCCAGCCTGGTGCAGGTCTACAATTTTGTTTCTGGTGTCCTTTGACAGCTCTTTGGTCTTGGCCATAGTGGAGTTTGGAGTGTGACTGTTTGAGGTTGTGGACAGGTGTCTTTCATACTGATAACAAGTTCAAACAGGTGCCATTAATACAGGTAACGAGTGGAGGACAGAGGAGCCTCTTAAAGAAGAAGTTACAGGTCTGTGAGAGCCAGAAATCTTGCTTGTTTGTAGGTGACCAAATACTTATTTTCCACCATAATTTGCAAATAAATTCCTTGGCCCAGGGCCAAGTTTGGGAAACCCTGGGGTACATGACAAATTATGAGGTTCGAAAGCCTCCATTTAATGTGCAACTTTTTATAATTTGATAAAAGCACAGATGCATTCACCAGACACTGCTCAAACACTACGCCAGTTTTACAGTTCATAACGTTGGGGCAATTGTGCTCCGTTGATTAGTGCTTGGCACGAGCAACACCAGGTGTGGGTTTAATACCCACATGGGCCATATATGCTGAACATATCTGCTTATAGAGGAGTTTGGGATTTAAAAAAAAAAGGGGTCTGCTGCTGAATGCCCAAATATATATATATTCTCTATGCCACACCACATCATGTCATCTTGCTGTTGATGGCCGGGTTCTGTCCGCACCAGTACAGCTTATCCTCCCCTCTCTTCTTCCTCCACTGACACATCAACAGCATCTTAAAGGTCTTCTGAAAAGTCTTATTACACAACGCGTAACACATGGGGTTGATGGTGCTGTTGACATAGCAGAGCCAGTAGCCCAGGTGCCAGAGAGACACAGGGATACAGTCAGAACAGAAGGTGGAGATGAGCACCATGATGTTGTACGGAGTCCATGTTAGGATGAAGGCCAGGAGGATGGCACTGAGGGTCTGGGCAGCTTTCTTCTCCTTGATGAGGACCATCCTCTTCCTCTTGGTGATCTGGCTCTTCAGGACGGGGTCCATGGGCTTGGTGGTGGTTGAGGATGATGGAGAGGAGTTCTGGTGGTGGTTCTGTCCTCCTGTCTGGTCAGACTCAGAGAGACATGGAGGGTCTGTTTTAGGGTCTGTGTTGGGGTTTTTGTCATTCTGAGGGCTGCTGGTATCCTTCGAGACCGGTTTGAACTTGTAGGACATGCCCTTCTTGTTGGGTTTTTTCGGAGGTGGGGTGGCGGTCGGAAAGTACTCGCTTTCTTCATCATCACCATAACCAGCAGGCACCTGTCCGTTTTCAGTCTGACCTTGACCTTTGGACGACCCCTGGGAAGTTGCAGCGGAAACAGGATGATGAGTCTCCTCGTCAGATGAGGTGTAGCTGTTGAAGGATATGACCTGGTCGGCCCGGGCCCAGGCCAACTCGTCCGACCGGGTCGTGGTCTTGGTGACGTTACTCTGATTGGACGAGGACCACGAGGCCTGGTTCCTTCTGTCCCTCCTGTTGTTGCTGGAGCTGAAACAGGACTGTAACAGAACTGTTTTCTGGGGTTTATTAACAGTCTCTGGGTGACCAGATGTGGTGAGGCCCTGCAGCTCAGCCAGGTCCTTGGTGCGTTTCTCTGTCTCCTTGTAGATCTTACAGTAGAGGAAGGTCATGATGGAGACAGGGATGTAGAACGCAGCGATGGCGGTGCCGAACGTGATCACCGGCTCGGAGAAGAACTGGATCTGACACTGGTCTGCCGGGACCGTCCGACCTCCGACAAAGTACTGCCAGCACAGGATAGGCGGCGCCCAGAGGACAAACGACACTAGCCACGCTAGACCAATCATAATAGCCGCCCTCTTCGGCGTCCTCTTGGCCCTGTAGGTCAACGGCCTTGTGATGGAGAAGTACCTGTCGAAACTGATGACTAACAAGTTCATAACGGAGGCATTACTGGCCACGTAATCCATGGCTAACCAGAGGTCACAGGCTAGGTTCCCTAAGGACCAATAGCCCATTAGGATGTATGAGGTGTATAAGTTCATGGACAGAACTCCTATTATGAGGTCAGCGAAAGCTAAGCTGAGAAGGTAGTAGTTGTTGACTGTCTTTAGTTGACTGTTGACCTTGAACGACAGCATCACAAGAACATTGCCTACAACTGTTATCAGGCTGACGATGGCTGATACGGTCCCTATGGTGATGACCTCCCATAGGTTGTGTGGGACGGGCTGAATATCTGATGTGTTGCTTTCGAACGTGGAGTTTTGGATCTGGAGGTCCTTGACGTCCATTTTGAGTGGTTGTCTCTTTATGTTACAGTGAGGCGATAGATATGGAAATGTCTCTCTGTGGCTCCATTATTATTTACTGTTGGCTCCCCTGAAAGAAACGAAAAAACAAGGATAAGACACACTATCTATATATTGGTGTATCTTTCAAAAATCAGTTTAGGCTTTTTGACTTAAAATTTAAATAATACAAAAAAAAAATCATATGTAATTTGTTGTTTAATAAATGTTCATCACTGACGTTTTCTATTTGGTTTATAATTATTTAAACAATTTGTCATTCATGTTTTTCATATCTTGTAATTTTGAAGTCATTCAATGATGAATCATTGTCAGGCGGAAACAATGACCCGGGGTGGGGGTGACAGCGGGACCTCGAGTGGTGAACACAGGGTCCGGGGAAGACGGACAATATGGAACGGAAGGGGCAAAAGCGACCATTATCAAGGCCGAGGTGTGCGGCGGGTCACCTGACACATTTGGAAGGGTGAGGAGCTGGCAAAACGTATCACACCCAAATAGCTGTTGTTGTTGCGATATCGATATTTAGTTTATTAGCTAGCTAGCTGACATGTTGAACATCTCCGGAAAGTTTTTGAACTAAAATGGGCTAGTTATCGATCACGTTTTCAAGTGAAACACGCGTCATTGGAAGTCATGTGTGCAATGTTGTTGGTGTTGCTATGCACAGCGCATGCGGAATGGCCAGTGTGGGACACTTCTCACCTCCGCAAGGATGTAAACATATTGATTTTTTTTTTTTTTTTTTACACATTTCATCATAATCAATTGCCCTCATTCAACATAATTTTCACATATGGAAAAAGTTGTAGACAGCCAACTGGAAGCTTGAGAGAATTCCAAAAAAGACTATAGATGTACAACTCAGTCAAATCTTTGAAATTGTTACATATTGCGTTTATATTTTTGTTCAGTGTAGTTTTAAACATGTCTATTGCAAATTGAGTTACAAAACCATGATGCATCTGCAAAAATCAACTATCAATCTGAAGACCAATATGTCAAGTTTTTGGCAAAGTACCTTACTTTAAATACATTTGACATTTTTGCCTGAAGTTTGTACATTTTCACTCCAACATTCTCAGGTCATTTTATACCATTTTTACTTGAGAAAAATTGATTTAAAAAAAATGTAAACAATAAATATGTTGCTCTAGTTTGTCCATAAATCATACAAACTAGTTTAATTTGCTTATATGCGCTCAGAATGGGGTACTTATTCTGATCAAAAAACATAATTATAATTATGAAATAGATAAGTACAGATCCCAATCTCAGTCATCAAACTTTGTAAAAAATGTTAAAAAAATACTTTTTTTGTTTGTGTGTGTGTGTGTGTGTGGGGGGGGGGTCTAATGTCGGTAAGGAATGCATGGTGTTTCCTTTTAAATGACCTAACCAGTGTGGTCCTGACAACAGATTCAGCTCTGTCCTGACTGAGAAGGTCATTCAGAATATGCTTGCTTGTATTACAAGCTTGAGCTTTGATGAACAGTGATGTCAGTCCCGCCTATCAGTTAGGCTCGTCTTACAACCTGTGATAGTATCAGTTAGGCTCGTCTTACAACCTGTGATAGTATCAGTTAGGCTCGTCTTACAACCTGTGATAGTATCAGTTAGGCTCGTCTTACAACCTGTGATAGTATCAGTTAGGCTCGTCTTACAACCTGTGATAGTATCAGTTAGGCTCGTCTTACAACCTGTGATAGTATCAGAAGACATGTCATTCTCTGTCCTTATGTAGCCTATCCAGAACCGAGTAAATGTGCCAGACACTTAGCTAGACATTTTCTTGTTTTGCTTTGGAAAGGCATATCATATTCCTTCGTAACAGCACTAGATTGGAAAGGCATATCATATTCCTTCGTAACAGCACTAGATTGGAAAGGCATATCATATTCCTTCGTAACAGCACTAGATTGGAAAGGCATATCATATTCCTTCGTAACAGCACTAGATTGGAAAGGCATATCATATTCCTTCGTAACAGCACTAGATTGGCTCATGCTTGAAGAATGAGAGGTAGGCATACTATATAAGATGGCCGTTGGCCATTGCTCCCCAATTCTAAATACTGGCCCTATCTAGAGAAGCAGTGATTCACCGACGTAGAACAGCCTGAACAGCCTAATTCAACTCCCTGAGATCACAAGTAAGCACACAGCAGTTGCACAACATGACATATGTATCCTTTTATTTTGGGGTGAAAGAGTATACTCTGTTGAAAGTATAATTACACATCATGTAAATTACAAAGCCGTTATTGACCTCTGTTAGCAAACCTGAAACCTTTTTTTACTAACTCATAGCTGGTTAACTAAGACCTATTATTAGGAAGAGATCCTTATCTCAAGCCTGCCTGGTTGAACATAAAACATCTCTCCCTCAACCTAGAATACTAAACATTTAGGGCACTGGAGAGAGAGAGGTACTAGGGCTGGAGCAATGCTCTGATAAGGTCACTGTGTGGAGGACATGAACGTTAGGTTGACTTAATTAAGTGATTTTATAACACAATTTCTTTCTCTCCCTCTATCTCTCTGACCCTCTCTCCCCCTCTGTCTCCCTGCCCCTCTCGCCCCCTCTATCTCCCTGCCCCTCTCGCCCCCTCTATCTCCCTGACCCTCTCTCTCCCTCTGTCTCCCTGACCCTTTCTCTCCCTCTATCTCCCTGCCCCTCTCTCCCCCTCTCAGTGTCAGAGGGTTACTACTGTGGTGATGTGGATTGGTGGCCCCAGTGCTTAATTTGAAATGGATCCTGCTGGAACAGGATTCGTCACCTCTCAGTTTTATGGACTGTTTCGTTCCAGAACCTATTTCCCAGGATCCAGTACCTCTCGTGGCGTGAAACATCATTTCCACTGTTTGCAATGTAAATTCATAATTCAAGTTGCCTCCTCTGTAATTCTCCTGCCCCCTAAAAAAAAGGTTAGCCTAATGTGAAAACGTAGATTTTCTGCCAGCGCCTGTTATTCTAAGAACTTATTTTGTTTGGGTCCTGCCCAGGTTTATGGTTTACACAACACTGTAGCCTAGAAACCAGTTGCTGTTGCTGTGTGCCTGTATCTCTCACAGAACAAGAATGAGATTGACTTTCTATGATGTCTTTCCCTCTGTCTGCTCTGATAGTGACGCGCCTGCAACTCTCATCTCTCCATAGTTGTACTTTATCATTTATTTCCTAATAGAATCATAGCCATTGGAGGGGTCTTAGTGGGGATGCAGCACCGCTGATAAATTAAAATACATTTGCCAAAGTTATAGAGTTATATTTATTTTCAGAAATAATTCATAATACTACCCCAGGAGTAGCTTATAATTTAGCCACAGAGGATCAATAGCTTTTTTCTTTTTTCTTTTTAAATAGCCTAGCTGTGGATTGTGTGTGGTCCAATCACAAGGCCTGCCTACAGTCGAGAACGCGTGGCAAATCTATCAGTGAACAGAATGCAGTCAAAAAAAAAGAGGCCTTTTTCAACATCTCAAATACAATCGTTGGGACAGCACAGGTTGGAAAGCAAATGTCTCCTGCCGAAATAAAAATACTTGTCTTTAGGCTACCAAAATATTTGATCCATTTCCAAATAGCCCGATTGAGCGAACAGCGTTGTTTTTACAAATGAAAACGAAAGAGATGGTCTTTTGGCACCAGCACATCGGCCATCGCCGGTGAGTGAGCTGCGCATCACTGGGTGAGTCATTGAAACTGGAAAGATTTTTCGGACTGTCATTTCCTCTTCAAATTGTACAATAGGTGTCTTCTCCACACACCAAGGCTATTGACGGATTCAATAGGTGTCTCCTCCACACACCTAGGGTATTGACGGATTCAATAGGTGCCTCCTCCACACACCTAGGCTATTGACGGATTCAATAGGTGTCTCCTCCACACACCTAGGCTATTGACGGATTCAATAGGTGCCTCCACACACCTAGGCTATTGACGGATTCAATAGGTGTCTCCTCCACACACCTAGGCTATTGACGGATTCAATAGGTGTCTCCTCCACACACCAAGGCTATTGACGGATTCAATAGGTGTCTCCTCCACACACCTAGGCTATTGACGGATTCAATAGGTGCCTCCACACACCTAGGCTATTGACGGATTCAATAGGTGTCTCCTCCACACACCTAGGCTATTGACGGATTCAATAGGTGTCTCCTCCACACACCAAGGCTATTGACGGATTCAATAGGTGTCTTCTCCACACACCAAGGCTATTGACGGATTCAATAGGTGTCTCCTCCACACACCTAGGCTATTGACGGATTCAATAGGTGTCTCCTCCACACACCTAGGCTATTGACGGATTCAATAGGTGTCTCCTCCACACACCAAGGCTATTGACGGATTCAATAGGTGCCTCCTCCACACACCAAGGCTATTGACGGATTCAATAGGTGTCTTCTCCACACACCAAGGCTATTGACGGATTCAATAGGTGTCTCCTCCACACACCTAGGCTATTGACGGATTCAATAGGTGTCTCCTCCACACACTAAGGCTATTGACGGATTCAATAGGTGCCTCCTCCACACACCAAGGCTATTGACGGATTCAATAGGTGCCTCCTCCACACACCTAGGCTATTGACGGATTCAATAGGTGTCTCCTCCACACACCTAGGCTATTGACGGATTCAATAGGTGTCTCCTCCACACACCTAGGCTATTGACGGATTCAATAGGTGTCTCCTCCACACACCAAGGCTATTGACGGATTCAATAGGTGTCTCCTCCACACACCTAGGCTATTGACGGATTCAATAGGTGTCTCCTCCACACACCTAGGCTATTGACGGATTCAATAGGTGTCTTCTCCACACACCAAGGCTATTGACGGATTCAATAGGTGTCTCCTCCACACACCTAGGCTATTGACGGATTCAATGGGTGTCTCCTCCACACACCTAGGCTATTGACGGATTCAATAGGTGTCTCCTCCACACACCTAGGCTATTGACGGATTCAATAGGTGTCTCCTCCACACACCTAGGCTATTGACGGATTCAATAGGTGTCTCCTCCACACACCTAGGCTATTGACGGATTCAATAGGTGTCTCCTCCACACACCTAGGCTATTGACGGATTCAATAGGTGTCTCCTCCACACACCAAGGCTATTGACGGATTCAATAGGTGTCTCCTCCACACACCTAGGCTATTGACCGATTCAATAGGTGTCTCCTCCACACACCTAGGCTATTGACGGATTCAATAGGTGCCTCCTCCACACACCTAGGCTATTGACGGATTCAATAGGTGTCTCCTCCACACACCTAGGCTATTGACGGATTCAATAGGTGTCTCCTCCACACACCTAGGCTATTGACGGATTCAATAGGTGTCTCCTCCACACACCTAGGCTATTGACGGATTCAATACAAGGTCCATTTTAATGATCTCACATTCTCAGTTTGTCAGTGTCAAGGTAACCTGACATTTATATCATATTTTTAAAAAGATTCTGCTTAAGTGTCCAGTCATGTAAAATGACATAGAATTGCGTGTTTACAAAAGGCCCAATTTTTCCCAGACCCTAGGCTGCAAAAAAAGGTATGCATCTCTACTCTAGGCTTTAAGATATGCATGCAATGTTTAAAAAGTCATCAAAAGTCATTTTCCGGTATCTCAGAGCTCCCCAGGTCACCCCCCTCTCCACGCTCACTTTTTTTTCTGGCACATCCCTATGTACAAATTAAGAACTGAGTGGCCCCTCTCTCCTCTCTAGAGAATTACTGTGGTGACGTGTTGGCCTGGTGGCCCCTCTCTCCTCTCAGAGGGTTACTGTGGTGACGTGTTGGCCTGGTGGCCCCTTCTCTCCTCTCAGAGGGTTACTGTGGTGACGTGTTGGCCTGGTGGCCCCTTCTCTCCTCTCAGAGGGTTACTGTGGTGACGTGTTGGCCTGGTGGCCCCTCTCTCCTCTCAGAGGGTTACTGTGGTGACGTGTTGGCCTGGTGGCCCCTCTCTCCTCTCAGAGGGTTACTGTGGTGACGTGTTGGCCTGGTGGCCCCTCTCTCCTCTCAGAGGGTTACTGTGGTGACGTGTTGGCCTGGTGGCCCCTCTCCCCTCTCAGAGGGTTACTGTGGTGACGTGTTGGCCTGGTGGCCCCTCTCTCCTCTGAGGGTTACTGTGGTGACGTGTGGCCTGGTGGACCCTCTCTAGAGAATTACTGTGGTGACGTGTTGGCCTGGTGGCCCCTCTCTCCGTGTTTTGCCCACACTGAAAGATTAGTCACTGTAGAGAAGAGAGAGGAGCAGCAGTCCACAGCTCTCCAGAGGACTCTTCGTGGGCGGAAATGTGTTTAGGAGACGCTTTTCTGGGCAATTAGTGTATCCATGAAATCAGGAATTGTGTCCACATAATGAGCCCTCCCCCCTTTTCGCACTCTCATTTTCTCATTCTCTCTCTCTGCTCATTTGTATTTCTCACTCTCTCTCCTCCTCTCTCCCAACCCCCTCCCTTTCTCTCTCTCGCTCTCTATGTTCCCCCCCCACCCCCCTCGACTGGTGCCTGTTCTGTAGCAGCTTTAGCTGTGTGGTCATGCTGTATCCTAACCTGACTGTTGTAAATCCGAGGCGTTGTGTTGGAGTATCCACTTGTGTTTGTTATGCCGGGAGAACAGGACAAATCGTGACGATCTGGAGGCCGGTAGGTCACAGACTCCTCCAACTCTCATAGCTTGCACACAACTTTTCACTATGTTCACTAAGTAGCCTACACGTTTGTAAAAAAAAACAACATCAGTATTCTTTTATGTAAGAGAATGAGAATATAGGGGCCTAAGCAGGGCAGCATGTACCTTATCATGTTACCTTCCTACAGACGGACATGTTGATTAGCTGGATGCCAGCTTGAGGATGACATTTTTAGTTTGAACTTTTCCCCAATTTCGTGGTATCCAATAGGTAGTTACAGTCTTGTCCCATCGCTGAAACTCCCGTACGGAGGCGAAGGTCGAGAGCCATGCGTCTTCCGAAACAGGACCCTGCCAAACCGCACTACTTCTTGACACACTGCTCGCTTGAATTGGAATTCAATTCAATTCAGTTTAGGTCAAATCCTGAATCGAAATGGGAATTCACCTCAACCCTGGTAGCTATTCTTCTCTGGCTGTGAGCTCAGCTGTGGGTCAAGGAAAATAGATTTTACAAAACTGCTTCTCCCACTTTCAAGGGAGACAGAGGGTGAGACATACACACACCTGAATACCTGCATCCCCTCTAGTGTTCTGTTCAGAGTGTTCTGTACAGAGTGTTCTGTTCAGAGTGTTCTGTACAGAATGTTCTGTACAGAGTGTTCTGTTCAGAGTGTTCTGTACAGAATGTTCTGTACAGAGTGTTCTGTACAGAGTGTTCTGTTCAGACTCTGTACAGTCCATGACCTACTGCTCTAATAATTATACATTTTATAATTAATTTAAATTTAAATATTATTTTACTTTCTAGATATAAGAAGAACATTTAATATTAAAATGGATATTAGCATTAAAGCTGCAACAACAACAAAAATCTCTCAGCCCCACAAAATGTGTAGAATTGCAGGAATTGAATTTGAAAACGGCTAAATGTTCTTTCCGATGCCAAGAGGTGGGCCTTGAAAATGTTCCTTCCAAGGGCCCGAGACTTGCTTCGTCCGGCCATGCACTGCCAAAGTCATAGTAAAACTCCTTGCTTGCTATTTTTATATCGCTCGAGTTATAAAGGGGTCCCGGAAGAATTTGCTATCACAAAAGGGGTCCTTGGACCCGAAAATTTTGAGAGTTCCCTTACACCATAGGAAGATAAAATGAAAGAACTTCTAGATCGAGGTTTTCAAACTTAAACTAATTCCCCAGGACAACTCTGCCATCCACATCTGCTGTGAAATCAACTGTAACCAGGGGACTGCTCGACTTTTATCAGTTCTAGACCTTCATTAAAATAACCCTCTCTCTCCTGTTCAAAGCTCTTATGCAATACACAGTCATCTAAAGTGGAACATCGTACAGCAGGTGAAACTATCAGAACATAAGTCTTAGTTGGACTTTTATTCCCTGTCGTAGCCCTATACAAGAGGCCTGAGTCATACGTAAAGCATGTGATGATCAAATCAAATTGTATTAATGCGCCAAATACAACAGTTAAAGGCTGACTTACAAGCCCCTAACCAACAATGCAGTAAGAATAACAAGTAATTAAAGAGCAGCAGTAAAATAACAATAGTGAGACTATATACAGGGGGTACCGGTAAAGAGTCAATGTGTGGGGGCACCGGATAGTCGAGGTAATTGAGGTAATATGTACATGTAGGTAGAGTTATTAAAGTGACTATGCATAGATGATAACAACAGAGAGTAGCAATGCAAAAAGTCCTGGTAGCCATTTGGTTAGATGTTCAGGAGTCTTATGGCTTGGGGGTAGAAACTGTTTAGAAACTGTTTAGAAGCCTCTTGGACCTAGACTTGGCACTCCGGTACCGTTGCCATGCGGTAGCTGTAGTCTTTGACAATTTTAGGGCCTTCCTCTGACACCACCTGGTATAAAGGCACTGTATAGAGGTCCTGGATGGCAGGAAGCTTTGCCCCAGGGATGTACTGAGCCCGTACACACTATCCTCTGTAGGGCCTTGCGGTCGGAGGCTGAGCAGTTGCCATACCAGGCAGTGATGCAATCAGTCAGGATGCTCTCGATGGTGCAGCTGTAGAACCTTTAGAGGACCCATGCCCCTCTCCTGAGGGGGAATAGGTTTTGTCGTGCCCTCTTCACGACTGTCTTGGTGTGCTTGGACCATGTTAGTTTGTTGGTGACGTGGACACCAAGGAAGCTCTCAACCTGCTCCACCCCATGAGAATGGGGGCGTTCTCGGTCCTCTTTTTCCTGAAGTCCACAAGCATCTCCTTTGTCTTGATCACGTTGAGGGAGAGGTTGTTGTCCTGGTACCACACGGCCAGGTCTCTGACCTCCTCCCTATAGGCTGTCTCGTCGTTGTCGGTGATCAGGCCTACCACTGTTGTGTCATCGTCAAACTTAATGATGGCGTTGGAATCATGCCTGGCTGTGCAGTTATAGGAGGGGACTGAGCTGGCAGGGGGCCCCTGTGTTGAGGGTCAGTGTGGCAGATGTGTTGTTACCTACCCTTACCACCTGGGGGCAGCCCGTCAGGAAGTCCAGGATCCATTTGCAGAGGGAGGTGTTTAATCCCAGGGTCCTTAGCTTATTGATGAGCTTTGAGGGCTCTATGGTGTTGAACACTGAGCTGTAGTCAATGAATAGCATTCTCACATAGGTGTTCCTTTTGTCCAGGTGGGAAAGGGCAGTGTGGAGTGCAATCATCTGTGGATATGTTTGGGCGGTATGCAAATTGGAGTGGGTCTAGGATTTCTGGGATAATGGTGTTGATGTGAGCCATGACCAGCCTTTCAAAGCACTTCATGGCTACAGACATGAGTGCTACGGGTCGGTAGTCATTTAGACAGGTTACCTTACTGTTCTTGGGCACGGGGACTATGGTGGTCTACTTAAAACATGTTGGTATTACAAACTCGGACAGGGAGAGGTTGAAAATGCCAGTGAAGACACTTGCCAGTTGGTCAGCGCATGCTTGCAGTACACGTCCTGGTAATCCGTCTGGTCCTGTGGCCTTGTGAATGTTGACCTGTTTAAAGGTCTTACTCACATCGGCTGCGGAGAGCGTGACCACACAGTCTTCCGGAGCAGCTAGTGCTCTCATGCATGTTTCAGTGTTATTTGCCTCGAAGCGAGCATAGAAGTAGTTTAGCTCATTTGGTAGGCTCGTGTCACTGGGCAGCTCTCGGCTGTGCTTCCCTTTGTGTTTGCAAGCCCTGCCACATCCAACGATTATCAGAGCCGGTGTAGTAGGATTCGTTCTTAGTCCTGTATTGACGCTTTGCCTGTTTGATCGTTCGTTGGAGGGCATAGAAGGATTTCTTATAAGCTTCCAGGTTAGTGTCCCATTCCTTGAAAGTGGCAGCTCTGGCCTTTAGCTCAGTGCGGATGTTGCCTGTAATCCATGGCTTCTGGTTGGGGTACGTACGGTCACTGTGGGGACAACACCATTGATGCACTTATTGATGAAGCCAATGACTGATGTGGTGTACTCCTCAATGTCATCGGAGGAATCCTGGAAAATAATCCAGTCTGTGCTAGAAAAACAGTCCTAGTATCTGCTTCATTTGACCACTTTTTTATTGATTGAGTCACTGGTGCTTCCTGCTTTTATTTTTGCTTGAAAGAAGGAATCAGGAGGATAGAATTATGGTCAGATTTGCCAAATGGAGGGTGAGGGAGAGCTTTGTATGCGTCTCTGTGTGTGGAGTAAAGGTGGTCTGGAGTTTTTTTCCCTCTGGTTGCACATTTAACCTGCTGATAGAAATGAGGTAAAACCGATTTTAAGTTTCCCTGCATTAAAATCCCCGGCCACTTGGAGCGCCACCTCTGGGTGAGTGTTTTCCTGTTTGTTTATGGTGGAATACAGCTCTTTGAGTGTGGTAGTAGTGCTAGCCTCAGTCTGTGGTGGTATATAGACAGCTACGAAAAACACAGTTGAAAACTCTCTAGGTAGATGGTGTGGTCTCCAGCTTATCATGAGAAACTCCACCTCAGGCGAGCAAAACATCGAGACGTCCTTAGATATCATGCACCAGCTGTTATTTACAAAGATACATAGTCCGCCGCCCCTTGTCTTACCAGACGCCGCTGTTCTATCCCGCCGGTGCAGCGTATAACCAGCCAGCTGTATGTTGATAGTGTCGTCGTTCAGCCACGACTCCATGAAGCATAAGATAAGGAAATATAAAATATAAACACAAGGGAAAAAAAGGTTTCTGACAGTTCGTGGTGAGTAATTGCAGTTCTGAGGGCCAGAAGTTTTTTTTTCGGTCATAAGAGACAGTAGCAGCAACATTATGTACAAAGTAAGTAAAAAAAACAAGTTAGAAATAACGCAAAGAAACTAACAAAAAAACACAATTAAATAGAAACAAGTAAAGCGTCAGCCTTCTTCACCGGCGCCATCTTAACTCAGTCGGTGGTGGTGATGATGATGATTGCATTCTGAACATAACTGGATGGAAAGAGTCTGGCTTTGTAGAGGAAATGGACATAATTTCCACTTCAAGGTTGAACCTTTGTGTGGTCGAAGATCTTAGATTCTATTGAATAGAATGTTTTTGTGAAGGCAGTGCACGCACACGTTACTGTCTGCAAGGATAACAACTTGTCATTGTGCTAGTCTAATTGTGTCCATCCTCATCTCTATCAGATTTGTTTGTTCATACGCACCACAATGCACTTGTTCCTGGGCTATTTAACATCTTTAGCACCTTGCCTCATCTGTAATACCGTATGCATGGAAGCACAGACAGACACACACAGACAGACAGACACACACAGACAGACAGACACACACAGACAGACAGACAGACAGACACACACACACACCTCATCGGTCTATCTGTATACATTAACACTGAGGATCAATTGAAAGCCCTGCAGGCCGCAGCACTACTAATGGAGGATTCATCAGTGATCTGTCATGGTGAGTCTGTTTGTGTGTGTGTGTGTGTGCGTGATTACATTAGGTCTTTGATGATTCACAAGAATGATTCACATGACATAACAAGATTGACAATCACTACCAGGACATGTTCTCTTGCTTAACCAAGATTGATCTGAACTTCAATCACCAAACGACAGTAATGTTGGCCTATAGCCTACTGTTTAGTGTTGTAATTACGAACGCTTGGTTACACTTCTATAGCAGTGTGTTGACAGATCAATTACGTCGATCATTGGTCTGCTAAAAGATGGAAATAGAGCTAGTCTAGGCTAATTACACTGAATTATATTGAATGTGCCAGGATTTAGACTGAGACACCAGGACACTCCAGGTTGAGGTTGACCATGCTAAAGGAGCTAGTTCTTAGTCGAGTCAAGGCTGTCGCAACAGCTAGTTCTTGGTTGAGGAGTCGGGGCTGTCGCAAAAGCTAGTTCTTGGTTGAGGAGTCGAGGCTGTCGCAACAGCTAGTTCTTGGTTGAGTTGAGGCTGTCGCAACAGCTAGTTCTTGGTTGAGTTGTGGCTGTCGCAACAGCTAGTTCTTGGTTGAGTTGAGGCTGTCGCAACAGCTAGTTCTTGGTTGAGTTGAGGCTGTCGCAACAGCTAGTTCTTGGTTGAGTTGAGGCTGTCGCAACAGCTAGTTCTTGGTTGAGTTGAGGCTGTCGCAACAGCTAGTTCTTGGTTGAGTTGAGGCTGTCGCAACAGCTAGTTCTTGGTTGAGTTGAGGCTGTCGCAACAGCTAGTTCTTGGTTGAGTTGAGGCTGTCGCAACAGCTACTCTCGTCAATGACTGTGTTTCCCCTATGTTTATTTAGCAGCGGTGAGCCTCTTCTTAGGTTTGACGCTACAAGCTTGACACACCTGTATTTGGGGAGTTTCTCCCATTCTTCTCAGCAGATCCTCTCAAGCTCCGTCAGGTTTATTGGGGAGTGTCCGCTGCACAGCTTTCTTCAGGTCTCTCCAGAGATATTCGATCGGGTTCATGTCCGCGCTCTGGCTGGGCCACTCAAGGACAGTCATAGACTTCTACGGTGTCTTGGCTGTGTGCTTAGGGTGCCTTTTACTGAGAGTGGCTTCCTTCTGGCCACTCTACCATAAAGGCCTGATTGGTGGAGTGCTGCAGAGATGGTTGTCGTTCTTGAAGGTTCTCCCATCTCCACAGAGGAACTCTGGAGCTCTGACAGAGTGACCATCGGGTTATTGGTCACCTCCCTGACCAAGTTTCTTCTCTCCTGATTTCTCTGTTTGGCCGGGTGGCCAGCTCTAGGAAGAGTCTAAAACGACTTAAACCAGATATGAAGTATGTAGAACAAATATTGGAGCAATATTTTTTTTTTTAAAGATGCACTATGCAGCAATCGCTCCGCCATTTCTTGGTTGCTAATATTCTAATAGTTCCCCTAATTTCAGTTTATGTGACAAAATAAGCTGGCATTGTGTAGAGAATCATTGTACCATCTAAACCGCTGTGAAATATATTTTCCATAACCAAACATGTTGTATTTTCAGCTGTTTGAAGCTGGTGTACAAAAACAAAAGTAAAAGACGCAGAAAAAATGAAACAAGAACAGGAAGGATAGAAATAGAGTACATAGAACAGATCTACAGATTCTTAGACTTGCTTTCAATGAGAATGACAGAGCTATAACATACATTTATATGTGAATTTGGTCAGGTCACCCAAAAGTTACATATTTCAGCTTTAAATAAGATCATCTTTGAGAACTAACAAATCACCTAAATAAAAAAACTAGACCGTCAGGAAGATTCAAAAGTTAAAACAGTGGCATGGGGCTCCCATTGATTTTGTTATAATGTTTGATAGCATAAGAACATGACGTAAGCCATGGCAAAATGTGTAGAATTGCAGGAAATTAGCTTTAAAACAACAAAAATGTTGTCTCCGCGGCCATTGACCACACCCACTACCACACACCCCTCCCCCCACAAGTCACACCCACTAGATTCCTCTGAGTTCTAAGTGATGAAAAGGTATCCTGGAAAGATCATATTCAAATTGTCTGTAGCAAAGTGATAAAATCTGTTGGTATCTTCAGAAAGATTAGTGTTTTGGTTCATCAGGCTTGCTTCCTAACTTTATGCTATAGCTTAATGTACCCATATCTCGTTTACTGAACTATTGTCTGGGCCAGTACAAATACCTCCTACTCATCATACAAAATACATTTGCAAGACTAGCCACCTCTAATTACCTGGCTCCATCTGCACCTTTGTTTAAGAAACTCAATATCTTGTCTATTTACCACAATAATGTACGCCAATTATGCACTTTTATCTGCAAATACTCATACCTCTCAGACAGTTTACCTAAACCCTTCAATGGATTCTTCCAGATTAATTCTGAAATACATCTATATAACACAAGACACTGCAATAACCTTCACCTTCCCCACTGCCACATCTCACATAGTCAATTCTCTATCAGATACAGAGGTATCATACTCTGGAATTCTTACCTTCACTTTGGACTCCCGAGTGGCGCAGTGGTCTAAGGCATTGCCTCTCAGTGCTAGAGGCGTCACTACACACCCTTGTTCGAGTCCAGGCTGTGTCACTACCGGCCGTGATTGGGCCGGTAGGACAACGCACAATTGGCCCAGCGTCGTTAGGGTTTGTTCGGGGTAGGCTGTCATTGTAAATAAGAATTTGTTCATAACTGACTTGCCTAGTTAAATAAAGGTAAACATTTTTTGCCAAAACCTCATCATTGCTCAATATCTTCTAGCGAAGACTGAAGACTCAGCCTGATGAACCAAACTACCCAATAATCCCCTCCATGAAGACTGGGGGTCAGCCTGATGAACCAAACTACCCAATAATCCCCTCCATGAAGACTGGGGGTCAATCTGATGAACCAAAATAACCAATATTCCCCTCCATGAAGACTGGGGGTCAGCCTGATGAACCAAACTACCCAATAATCCCCTCCATGTAGCCTAACTCTCATACTCACACACACACATAATCAAACATGGGTTTTCTTGTATAATGAGTATATCATGTACAATTATAATTAATATGCTTTGTTTAAATGATTGAACAAACTTTTATTTGTTGTACTTATATTTGTGTTGTGGTTTTCATACCAGCCCTTTTGGGCTTCCAACCTCACCTGCACACCGTTTTCACCAGTTAAAAAATTAAATCTGTACTGTTTTGTCTTTCACAAATTTTCTTTGCCGTGAATAAATAAAACCTAACTGTCAACACATTCAAATGAATAGAGGCCGCGTACGCGGAGGCGCTTTGGTTGGGAATTTCGGGAGGTGTGCGGTCGGGCTGTGCGCGCCCCCCCCCCCCCTCCCCCCCGATGCTGCTTTTAGAGCCGCATAACTATGTCACAATGGGACGCGGTACTATCGCTTCTCAGTGTCTGTGGACGCCGAATTACGCTTAGGCTCTTAGCGTTTAGGAGCACACTCAGGCTGCATAAAGGACAGGAGGGCATACCCTTAAAATATAATTGTATATCTTTCTAATTATATAGGTAACCTATAGCTTACTTTTAATTTATTTTTTTTTGGGGGGGGGGGGGGTTTCTCAGAATAAAAAAAATCTAAGTATAATATTTATCAGACAGAGAAGTATAAGCCAATCTACCTCATCATGTGATCTAATTCAGGATAAACTCATCAAATATTGACAAATTCTTCTCATATCGGTCTTTTTTATTATACCAGAGCAATTTCACTGTTTAAATCAAACACTAGCAGCAGGCGTACTATAGCTGAGCAATTCCCTTGTTCAGTGTTTAATTTCCTGAGTCATTAAATGATGTGAAAGACAGGCTACTCACAGCTGATATCTCAGTCGTCTCCCAGATATGGTGTCTCTCCAACACCAGAAGGACTTCCACACAGTCACTCTCCTCTTCAATATGATGTTAGCTAATCCTTTACCTCTCCTCCAGGTGAGCTTTCTGTCTCTCTCTCTCTCCTTGTATATCTCGCTGTTCCACTCTCTCTCTTAATGCCTTCACTGCGTCCTTTCTCTCCTCCTTTCTCCCTCACTCTACTCTTCCTCTCTCCCTTTCCTATGTCTCCCTCCTCTTCCCCACCCTCTCTCTCTCCCTCTCCTTTTCAATCTCTTTCTCTAAGTATTAGTCTCTTTTTCTCTTTGTCTTCCTCGTACTCCACTCCCAACCCAGGTCAGAATGACCCCAGTAGAAAGGTAAAGGTATTCACTCTCACCTCATCCATATCAGGTATTCAGTGTTCAGTGACTCCACTAGTTCAGAGCAGCATGACCTGTTTACAGTACCTCCAGTCTGTAAGTGACAGACAGCCTCTCAGAGCCCACGCTGAATGGAGGCAGAGCGGTTCTCTTCCCTAGTGGCCAGTAGAAGAACTTCCCCAGTTGTAGCTGTGACATCCTCTTTTACAGCAGAGAGCAGGGAGGAGATGTTGAAGTCGGATGTCTTCTCCGTAGATCTGCTTTTACAATTGAAAGGGAAGAAGGATGATGTCTTCTCTCTGGGCATGCCAGTGAGATCTCCCTGTCTGTCAGCTGATGTCCTTCTGGGAGAAGTGGAGTGTGAGCTAGATTACCTCCGGTGTCCTATAAAAATGAATGGTGCAGATAGTCAGCTGTCCTCTGCATCTCTCTCTGTTAAAGTTTGAGCAGCTGTGCTGTGGAGTGTGAGGGAGTGTGTCCGAGGTTCTTCAGGCTGTGGCTCCTCCAGTGACTGCCTGATGCTCTGACTGCTGCTTTGGCTTAGAAAGAGAGAGAGTGTGTGTGTGTGTGTTTGTGTTGATATAACCTACTTTTTACATTTATTTTATCTGTATTTTGCCGGGTAAGTTGACCGAGAACACATTCTCATTTACAATCTCCACAAACGCCTCTGCTGTTTTCCAGAACCTGGTCAATGATGTGCTGAGGGATGTGATTGGACGCTTCGTTTTTGTCTATTTAGATGACATCCTGATTGTTTCCAAGGACCCTGAGGTTCACCAGCAACACGTTCGCCAAGTTATTTTTTACAGACACAATCTATTTTACAGTAGTTATATATATAATATTTATTTATTTTTTAGGCCTTCCTCTATCTCTGATGTCCATCCAGTTTGATTTCTATTTGTAACTGTGCTTTTTCACAAAATTCCTGAACTTATATACATTTTACAGACCCTGTATGTTTTACATTGGTTATCTTGTTATTAGTCCCACCCTTCAGCTCCATTCAACCCCTCCCATCTATCTCTTAACACCATCCATTTTGGATTTCTATTTGGCATATATTTTTCAACTGTGCTGTGAGGCTTCACAAAAGTACTGAACCTTTCCATTCTCATAGCTTCTACAGATTGTAAATTAAAAATAAACATTTTTGCTAAAATAATTAGTATATTATTGATTGATTGATTGACTATAGCTTTTCAAATCACCCAGTATTGCTATCTGCAGCGTTAGTTCAAGGGAAATGTTGCAATTCTTCAGCCAATCCTGGACCTGTGACCAAAAATAAGCTACATATGGACAATACCAAAATAAATGATCTAATAGCTCTAAAATCTGCAGCGCTGGGAAGATTGTATCCCCCATATACACTGCTCAAAAAAATAAAGGGAACACTAAAATAACACATCCTAGATCTGAATGAATGAAATATTCTTATTAAATACTTTTTTCTTGACATAGTTGAATGTGCTGACAACAAAATCACACAAAATTATCAATGGAAATCAAATTTATCAATGGAGGTCTGGATTTGGAGTCACACTCAAAATTAAAGTGGAAAACCACACTACAGGCTGATCCAACTTTGATGTAATGTCCTTAAAACAAGTCAAAATTAGGCTCAGTAGTGTGTGTGGCCTCCACGTGCCTGTATGAACTCCCTACAACGCCTGGGCATGCTCCTGATGAGGTGGCGGATGGTCTCCTGAGGGATCTCCTCCCAGACCTGGACTAAAGCATCCGCAAACTCCTGGACAGTCTGTGGTGCAAAGTGGCGTTGGTGGATGGAGCGAGACATGATGTCCCAGATGTGCTCAATTGGATTCAGGTCTGGGGAACGGGCGGGCCAGCCCATAGCATCAATGCCTTCCTCTTGCAGGAACTGCTGACACACTCCAGCCACATGAGGTCTAGCATTGTCTTGCATTAGGAGGAACCCAGGGCCAACCGCACCAGCATATGGTCTCACAAGGGGTCTGAGGATCTCATCTCGGTACCTAATAGCAGTCAGGCTACCTCTGGCGAGCACATGGAGGGCTGTGCGGCCCCCCAAAGAAATGCCACCCCACACCATGACTGACCCACTGCCAAACCGGTCATGCTGGAGGATGTTGCAGGCAGCAGAACGTTCTCCACTGCGTCTCCAGACTGTCACGTCTGTCACGTGCTCAGCGTGAACCTGCTTTCATCTGTGAAGAGCACAAGGCGCCAGTGGCGAATTTGCCAATCTTGGTGTTCTCTGGCAAATTTCAAACGTCCTGCACGGTGTTGGGCTGTAAGCACAACCCCCACCTGTGGACGTCGGGCCCTCATACCACCCTCATGGAGTCTGTTTCTGACCGTTTGAGCAGACACATGCACATTTGTGGCCTGCTGGAGGTCATTTTGCAGGGCTCTGCCAGTGCTCCTCCTGCTCCTCCTTGCACAAAGGCGGAGGTAGCGGTCCTGCTGCTGGGTTGTTGCCCTCCTACGGCCTCCTCCACGTCTCCTGATGTACTGGCCTGTCTCCTGGTAGCGCCTCCATGCTCTGGACTACGCTGACAGACACAGCAAACCTTCTTGCCACAGCTCGCATTGATATGCCATCCTGGATGAGCTGCACTACCTGAGCCACTTCTGTGGGTTATAGACTCCGTCTCATGCTACCACTAGAGTGAAAGCACCGCCAGCATTCAAAAGTGACCAAAACATCAGCCAGGAAGCATAGGAACTGAGAAGTGGTCTGTGGTCACCACCTGCAGAACCACTCCTTTATTGGGGGTGTCTTGCTAATTGCCTTTAATTTCCACCTGTTGTCTATTCCATTTGCACAACAGCGTGTGAAATGTATTGTCAATCAGTGTTGCTTCGTGTGATTGACTTGGAGTTACATTGTGTTGTTTAAGTGTTCCCTTTATTTTTTGAGCAGTGTGTATATAGAACATTCTATTGGTTCCAAGAATTTTGTATAGTATTTTAAATTGAAAAATGTGAAGTTTTGAATCCAGTGTTGTTTTGCGTATCAATTCATAAACCATGTGCCATGGAATGGGTACATCAAAAATCTCTTCCCAACTATTTTGCAATTTATGGCACAGCTGTCAGTTTTTTTGGCCCTTAAATGAAATTGGTATATGTTTTTATTTAACACACTTTTCTTTAACCATTTATGTTCTTTTAAATGCAGGGCCGACAGACAAGTTCCTTACTTTTTCCCCCTTCTACTTGTCTCTTCCATTTTTGTGGTAATGCTGCAATTAGTTGGTTGTAATTTTGGGCAGAGCAAACATTTCCCATATGTCTGTGTTAGCTGCATGTGTGACATCACTCCACCAGTCCTATTTATGATATCATTCACAAAAAATATACCTTTTTTTTTAAAATGTCTTCGAAAAATACATTTTTATATTATCAATTAGTATATTTGAGTTGAACCACAATATGTGTTGTATATTTTGTTCTGTCTTTTCAGGTGGATTAAACTGAAATCGCAACCAACTTTCTAAGGCTAGTTTAAAAAATAACGATATTTTGGAGATTATTTCCTTTTCAAACAACCGAAAGTGAGCAGGTATAATGTGAATAAAGGGGGAAAGGCCATTCTTGAACATGGGGTGAGACATTCCTACCCATTGACTAGAAAACCAGTTTGGATTTAAGTATACCTTTAGTATGACTGATGCCTTTAGTGAGTGGTCTACTGCTTTAATATTTATTAATTTCTGCCCCCCAAATTCATATTCGTTATATAAATAGGCCCTTTTAATTTTATCTGGCTTGCCATTCCAAATAAAATATAAAAATTTTTGTTCATATAATTTAAAAAGCAGGTCACCAGGTGGAGGCAAAACCATAAGCAAATAGGTAAACTGTGATATGACTAAAGAGTTAATCAGGGTGATTTTTCCACCAATAGACAGGTATTTTCCTTTCCATGGTAGCAAGTTCTGATCTATTTTTGCTAACGTTCTATGACAAATTTATTGGAGTGAGAATTTATTTATTTTGGGATTTGTACACCGAGTATGTCCACATCTCCATCAGACCATTTCATTGGTATACTACACGGTAATGTAACATGTGTGTATACTACACGGTAATGTAACATGTGTGTATACTACACAGTAATGTAACATGTGTGTATACTACACGGTAATGTAACATGTGTGTATACTACACAGTAATGTAACATGTGTGTATACTACACGGTAATGTAACATGTGTGTATACTACACAGTAATGTAACATGTGTGTATACTACACGGTAATGTAACATGTGTGTATACTACACGGTAATGTAACATGTGTGTATACTACACGGTAATGTAACATGTGTGTATACTACACGGTAATGTAACATGTGTGTATACTACACAGTAATGTAACATGTGTGTATACTACACAGTAATGTAACATGGGTGTATACTACACGGTAATGTAACATGTGTGTATACTACACGGTAATGTAACATGTGTGTATACTACACGGTAATGTAACGTGTGTATACTACACGGTAATGTAACATGTGTGTATACTACACGGTAATGTAACATGTGTGTATACTACACGGTAATGTAACATGTGTGTATACTACACAGTAATGTAACATGTGTGTATACTACACGGTAATGTAACATGTGTGTATACTACACAGTAATGTAACATGTGTGTATACTACACGGTAATGTAACATGTGTGTATACTACACAGTAATGTAACATGTGTGTATACTACACGGTAATGTAACATGTGTGTATACTACACGGTAATGTAACATGTGTGTATACTACACGGTAATGTAACGTGTGTATACTACACGGTAATGTAACATGTGTGTATACTACACGGTAATGTAACGTGTGTATACTACACGGTAATGTAACATGTGTGTATACTACACAGTAATGTAACATGTGTGTATACTACACAGTAATGTAACATGTGTGTATACTACACAGTAATGTAAAATGTGTGTATACTACACTAATGTAAAATATGTGTATACTACACAGTAATGTAACATGTGTGTATACTACACGGTAATGTAACATGTGTGTATACTACACGGTAATGTAACATGTGTGTATACTACACGGTAATGTAACATGTGTGTATACTACACGGTAATGTAACATGTGTGTATACTACACGGTAATGTAACGTGTGTATACTACACGGTAATGTAACATGTGTGTATACTACACGGTAATGTAACATGTGTGTATACTACACGGTAATGTAACATGTGTGTATACTACACGGTAATGTAACGTGTGTATACTACACGGTAATGTAACATGTGTGTATACTACACGGTAATGTAACATGTGTGTATACTACACGGTAATGTAACATTTGCGTTTTTTTAGTGATCCAGTACGTAATATAGTAAGTGCACTAATCATAATTTGGTTTTAATCCAGAGAGGTTAGCAAAAGTATCTAGATCCTCTATGAGGCCGTGTAGAGATTCTAATTGTGGTTTTAAAAGAAAACATGAATCATCAGCGTACAATGACACGTTCGTTTTTAAGCCACGGATTTCTAATTCCTTAGTATTATTGTTGGATCTAATTTTAACATCTAACATTTCGATTGGCAATAATAAATAGATGTGCCGATAGTGGACAACCTAGTGTGTTACTCTAGATAGTTTAAAACTTTCTGAGATTAATATTAATTATTATTATTATTTACTATTTTACACCTAGGGTTACTATACATAACTTTAACCCATTTTATAAGAGATTCCCCAAAATGTAAATATTCTAGGCATTTATATATAAACTCCAGTCGTACTTTATCAAAAGCCTTTTCAAAATCAGCTGTGAAAACCAGGCCTGGTGTCTCCGATATTTCTTAGTATTCTATTGTTTCCAGTGCTTGTTTTATATTATCTCCAATGTATCGTCCATGTAAAAAACCTGTCTGATTAGGATGAATAATATCTGACAATACTTTGTTAATTCTATGCGCCAAGCATTTTGCTAGGATTTTTGCATTACAACACTGAAGTGTAAGAGGTCTCCAATTTTTAAATGGACTGGATCTTTATATATACCACTCTCATCCTGTTTCAGTAATAATGATATCAGACCTTCTTGTTGCGTGTCCGGTAATCTAGTTTCTATGTAGGAGTGGTTAAAACATGCTAATAATGGTCCTCTGAGTATATCAAAAAAAGTTTGGTATACTTTCACTGGTATGACATCCAGCCCTGGAGTTTTCCCAGCCTTAAAGGCTTTAATTCCATCAAGAAGTTCCTCCTCTGTAATATGGCCTTCACATCAGTTTTTCTGTACACATGTTCATTTTACATTATTATCATTATGGAAAAAAATCCATGCAATTAGCTTCGGTTAGTGGAGATGGAGGAGACTGAAATGAAAACATATTCTTAAAGTACTTTACTTCCTCTTTCAAAATATCATTCCGTGAATCATGCGTGACTCAGTCATTTGTAACAAGTTTCAATTAAAAAATATTGGTAGCATTTCTATATTGAAGATGGAGAAATAATCTGGTGCATTTTCCCCCCATATTCCATCCAGTTCGCTTGATTTTAATAATATATTACACCAGATCTTTCTTGAATAAGTTCTTCCATTTCTTTTTGTTTTTCCTCTAACTCTTTCTATGCCTCTATGGACTCTTTTGATCTAAATTGCTGTTGTTTTATAGATGAGTACTGAATTTCATGGCCTCTAAAGGCACGTTTAAAAGTGTCCCATACAATAAGGGGATCTGCTGTACCTATGTTTTGTTTGAAAAGGTCAGTTATAAATTAATCTGTCCTAGTTCTAAACAATTTATCACCTAGTAGGCTTTGATTAAATTTACAATATCCTCGCCCAAGTGGAAATTCTGCAAGAGTAATATATATGTCAATTATGTGATGATCCGACCACATTCTGTCCCCTATCAACACTTTAAACTTTTGGTGCCAGAGAGAATGGCATAGCTTGATTAAGCCTCCCCCATGTATATCTCACTAGGTCAGGGTATTTAAGCCTCCATATATCCACTAACTCCAATATATCCATGACATTCATGATTTCCTTAAGTGCCTGAGGGTGATAGTTTGTAGTGTGATTTCCTTTCTGGTCCATAGAGCTATTTAAGACCTTATTAAAATCTCCCACCATAATAATAGAGTCTAGTGTTGCTTGTAGAGTTGATAGATTGCTATACATATGTTCAAAGAAGCTTGGATCATCATTATTCAGACCGTATAGGTTAATAAGCCATATCTGTTTATTGTCCAATAACATATTTAAAATAATCCATCTACCTTGACAATCTGATAACATTTGGATCAAAATTATTGTTAATTAAAACCATCACCCCTTTTGAATTTCTTTGCCATGGGAGAAATATATTTCGCCCCCACAGTCCTTTTTCCACAAAACTCCATCTTAAATTGTTGACTGAGTTTCCTGTAAACAATATATATTATATTCCTTCTCTTTTAGCCAGGTAAATACTGATCGTCTTTTCTTATTATCTGCTAGGCCATTACAACTGTAACTGGCTATACTTATTTCACCACCTATCATAATGAGACACACCTTTCAATTCTATTTATCAAAATATATGTTTGTAACATTAAAAAGTAACATGATGATTGAGTGTCTATATAGCTGTACCCTGATATTTGCATTGCTACTGAGTAAACCTCCAAATGGTCCCCACTATTCCACCCGCTAAAAGCCCTCCTCATCCCGAGTTGGATTGTCATCCCAATGCCCGGCAGACCACCCCCAACCCCCCCGTATCCCATAGCCCTGAAGAGACCGGGACCCATCCTTCAAAAAGAACACACAGTGCCACTCACAGAAGTAGATCAACTGTCAAATGCATTTCCATCGCCCTCACCTCGATTTTGTATTATATATAACCATCAAAACAAATATATATATTTTTAAAATCCTGTTTCTTATTTTCCATAATTAACTATTAATATTTGTGGTAATGTAGGCAATTTATGCAAAGGATTTTACCTCTAACCAGTCTCGCCATTACCAAAATTACATTATTGCAAGCAATTATTATATTAGCAAACAATTATTGTGAATCATCCTATATTGTCCCTAACATATTTTACTTCTTTGCCACAGTTGTGGGATAAGTACATACACCCACATTCAGACACACTCATACACACTTAACTATAGACCTCCCTCTGCCCCCAGCTGTGCCCTCGATACTATATGTGAACTGATTGCCCCCCCATCTATCTTCTGAGCTCGTGCTACTAGGTGACCTAAACTGGGACGTGCTTAACACTCCGGCCATCCTACAAACTAAGCTTGATGCCCTCAATCTCACACAAATGATCAATGAACCTACCAGGTACAACCCCAACTCAGTACACACGGGCACCCTCATAGATATCATCCTAACCAACCTGCCCTCCAAATACACCTCTGCTGTCTTCAACCAGGATCTCAGCGATCACTGCCTCATTGCCTGCATCCGTAATGGGTAATACGACCAAATGACCACCCCTCATCACTGTCAAACGCTCCCTGAAACACTTCTGCGAGCAGGCCTTTCTAATTGACCTGGCTGGGGTATCCTGGAATGACATTGACCTCATCCCGTCAGTAGATGATGCCTGGCTATTCTTTAAAAGTGCCTTCCTCACCATCTTAAATAAGCATGCCCCTCTCAAAAAAATTAGAACTAGGAATAGATATAGTCCTTAGTTCACGACAGACCTGTCTGCCCTTGACCAGCACATTCACATCCTGTGGCGTTCTGCATTAGCATCGAATAGCCCCCGTGATATGCAACTTTTCAGGGAATTTAGGAACAAATATACACAGGCAGTTAGAAAAGCTAAGGCAAGCTTTTTCAAACATAAATTTGCATCCTGTTGTACTAACTCAAAAAAGTTCTGGGACACTGTAAAGTCCATGGAGAATAAGAGCACCTCCTCCCAGCTGCCCACTGCTCTGAGGCTAGGAAACATTGTCACCACCGATAAATCCACTATAATTGAGAATTTCAATAAGCATTTCTCTACGGCTGGCCATGCTTTCCACATGGCTACCCCTACCCCGGTCAACTGCCCGGCACCCTCCACAGCAACCCGCCAAAGGCCCCACCATTTCTCCTTTACCCAAATCCAGATAGCCGATGTTCTGAAAGAGCTGCAAAATCTGGACCCCTACAAATCAGCTGGGCTAGACAATCTGGACCCTCTCTTTCTAAAATTATCTGCCGAAATTGTTGCAACCCCTATTACTAGCCTGTTCAACCTCTCTTTCGTATCGTCTGAGATTCCCAAAGAATGGAAAGCTGCCGCGGTCATCCCCCTCTTCAAAGGGGGTGACACTCTAGACCCAAACTGCTACAGACCTATATCTATCCTACCCTGTCTTTCTAAGGTCTTCGAAAGCCAAGTTAACAAACAGATTACTGACCATTTCGAATCCCACCATACCTTCTCCACTATGCAATCTGGTTTCAGAGCTGGTCATGGGTGCACCTCAGCCACGCTCAAGGTTCTAAACGACATCATAACCGCCATCGATAAGAGACATTACTGTGCAGCCGTATTCATCGACCTGGCCAAGGCTTTCGACTCTGTCAATCACAACATTCTTATTGGCAGACTCGACAGCCTTGGTTTCTCAAATGATTGCCTCGCCTGGTTTACCAACTACTTCTCTGATAGAGTTCAGTGTGTCAAATCGGAGGGCCTGTTGTCTGGACCTCTGACAGTCTCTATGGGTGTGCCACAGGGTTAAATTCTCGGGCCGACTCTCTTTTCTGTATACATCAATGATGTTGCTCTTGCTGCTGGTGATTCTCTGATCCACCTCTATGCAGACGACACCATTCTGTATACTTCTGGCCCCTCCTTGGACACTGTGTTAACTAACCTCCAGACGAGCTTCAATGCCATACAACTGTCCTCCCGTGGCCTCCAACTGCTCTTAAACGCTAGTAAAACTAAATGCATGCTTTTCAACTGATCGCTGCCTGCACCTGCCCGCCTGTCCAGCATCACTACTCTGGACGGCTCTGGCTTAGAATACGTGGACAACTACAAATACCTGGGTGTCTGGTTAGACTGTAAACTCTCCTTCCAGACTCACATTATCTCCAATCTGCATCTCCAATCCAAAATTAAATCTAGAATCGGCTTCCTATACAAAGCATCCTTCACTCATGCTGCCAAACATACCCACGTAAAACTGACCATCCTACCGATCCTCGACTTCGGTGATGTCATCTATAAAATAGCCTCCAACACTCTACTCAACAAACTGGATGCAGTCTAACACAGTGCCATCCGTTTTGTCACCAAAGCCCCATATACTACCCACCACTGCGACCTGTACACTCTCTTTGGCTGGCCCTCGCTTTATACTCGTCGCCAAACCCACTGGCTACAGGTTATCTACAAGTCTCTGCTAGGTAAAGCACCCGCCTTATCTCAGCTCACTGGTCACCATAGCAGCACCCACTCGTAGCACACACTCCAGCAGGTATATCTCACTGGTCACCCCCAAAAAACAATTCCTCCTTTGGTCGTCTTTCCTTCCAGTTTTCTGCTGCCCATGACTGGAACGAATTGCAAACATCTCTGAGCTGGAGACTCACATCTCCCTCACTAGCTTTAAGCACCAGCTGTCAGAGCAGTTTACAGATCACTGCACCTGTACATAGCCTATCTGTAAACAGCCCATCTACCTACCTTATCCCCATACTGGTATTTATTTATTTATTTTGCTCCTTTGCACCCCAGTATCTCTACCTGCACATTCATCTTCTGCCGATCTACCATGCCACCATGGCCTATTTATTTCCTTAACTTACCTCATTTGCACTCACTGTATATAGACTTTTTGTTTTCTTTTGTTATACTATATTATTGACTGTATGTTTTGTTTATTTCATGTGTAACTCTGTGTTGTTTTATGTGTCGAATTGCTACGCTTTATCTTGGCCAGGTCGCAGTTGCAAATGAGAACTTGTTCTCAACTAGCCTACCTGGTTAAATAAAGGTGTTCTCAACTAGCCTACCTGGTTAAATAAAGGTGTTCTCAACTAGCCTACCTGGTTAAATAAAGGTGAAATAAAATACAATTTAAAAAAACCTTTCCCCCACACAACCATAGGCTCACATTCTCAACAGTTGCACCATCCCAGAGTCCAACACAAGAAAGGTCTATTACAGTTTCAGGTCATATACAGTTTCAGCTGTATGAGAAGGCCTGCAAGACAGTGCAAAAAAAATGGGAAGAAATGGGGAGATTTGATTGTCATGTCCAGATGATGGAGGTCAAATGTACACTTTTTCCCTGAAACACTCACAATACAGTCCCCCGTGTTGACCATTTTCCCTGAAACACCCACAACACGGTCCCCTGTATTGACCATATTCCCAAGCATCTCCATGCAGTCAGGCTTTTGATTTTGTGCCACCAGGGCCACAATAATATACCCCCCCTCTCTGAATGTAACCCCATGGGTTACTGCAGCCAGTGTTGCTAGCACTGCCACTGCCTGGGTGGGGGCACCCCACCGGAATTACCACCGGCTAGGTACAAGGTCGTCAAGCTTCTCATTAGCAGCTTTGAGAATTTCCTTTGTATATTATGCTCTCCCATCAGGGGGCTTTGGCTTTGTAGGACCAACCCTGCCAAGCAGGCTCAGAATCTTGAGGGGGCAGCTCTAGGTCTCTGACTGCATGTTGGCTGCATACAGACTGCTTACAGCAGGCCCATAAAACAGTTAGGGACATTCAGGTGGGTGTCTAGGGTATAGGGTTGTGGACCTTTCCATCAATATAGGATCATAAACAAATAAATTAAATGTATAATTTATTTAAAAAATGTAGTTCCCCATGATAGGACAATAAATAAATTAAATGTATAATTTATTTTAAAATGCTGTTCCACCATGATAGGACAATAAATACATAAATAAATAAGATGCATAATTCATTATAAAAAGTATATCTGTCATCTGAACAGCATTGAAAGCTCTTTCACAACCCCGGCTCACAGCAATACATTGGTTCTGGGATATGCAACCATTACCTTTCTCTCTCAACACCACACTTTCCCAAACATAAACAAACACACCACACCATCCACACATACTGTGCCTTTTGTTTACTGGGTTTATCTCCACCATGTTGAATTAGTGCTTTTGTCTTCCAATTAGTTATATTTGAAGATAGATAGAAACGCTGTATTTTTTGTTGTATTATTGAAATCCCTAACAGGGCTAGAATTGTGTTTCTTTATATTCCATGTCTATAAGAACATTGTAATTTTTAAAATAGCCATGGAGTAGTCTTTGTGTCTCTGAACAACTGGTTGCCAATATATAGTTTATCAACGACGAGAGCTACTCGTTTCCCTTTGAATCTATTTTCCTCGAAAATTGGATACAGAACTTTACGCCGTTCTGCAATTTCCTTCGGGAACTGGTCATTCATGCTAATTTGGTTCCCAGCAAGTTTTTAACCATTATTTTATCTTTAAAGGAAGCAAATTTGGCAACGATTGGGCGTTCATACCTCTGCCCTCTCTGTCCGAAGCGGTGTACACGTTCGAGTTGGATTTTGTCGATAGCTTCGCGTGGAATCTGAAGCTCTGTAAGAAGGAATTCTCTAACTATAGATTCAGGAACTTCTCCTTTTTTCTCTTGGATACCTGTAAGTACCAGATTCTCTCTCATGGATCTAGTTTGTATGTCCAGTAAGGCTTCTCTCAGAACGATGTTCTCCTTTTTAAGTTCATTAACTTCGGTTTCAATCTTATTGACTGTCCCTTTTAGCTTGTTTGTATCTTTCTCCAATGTCACAGCTTTTTCATCACTCATCTCGAGGACTTAAACTCTTTTATATCCTTACTGACTAATTCAAGTATACCCAGTTTGTCATTTATTGATTTTAAAAGATTGGTTTCGACCTTTATCATTCCCGGTGGTGAAAATATGAAGTCGTCTATGTCTGTAGAAGAGTCACGTTTTCGTTTTGGAATCGGTTCCCCTGTCTTACTCTCCGTCATGTTTGGGTGTTGCGTGTTTTCGTAATATTTGGCGATACATTTCTCTAGTCTTAAGATTTGTTTTGTGTTATTATCCAGATTGAAGGTTATCACCCACCAGATTGTGTAGTGCTAACATTTAGTCTAACTTACCGATATTGAATATTACGTTTTTATCCTGAGGTGCTCTGCATAACTACGTTCAGTCCGCCATCTTCCATCCACCATCTTCCGTCCGCCATCTTCCGTCCTCCATCTTCCATCCGCCATCTTCCGTCCGCCATCTTCCGTCCGCCAACTTCCGTCCGCCAGCTTGAGTCCTCCAGCTTCAGTCCGCCAGCTTCAGTCCGCCATCTTCCGTCCGCCAACTTTCGTCCGCCATCTTTCCAGGGTCTTTCCAGTGTGAGTTCCATGCTGCCACAGTGTCTTTCCTGGGTTATATTATTGCACAGGGACAGTTATGTATGGACCCCGCCAAGGTCATGGCAGTCACAGAGTGGCCTGCGCCCTCCAACCTGAAGCAGCTACAGTGTTTCCTGGGGTTTGCAAGTTTTTAAAGACCTTTCATCCGCAGCTACAGCCGTCTGGCAGCACCTCTCACCACTCTCACCTCCACCTCCACTGGACTCAGGCAGAGGCAGCATTCCTGGATCTCAAGCATTGCTTCACCTCCGCTCTGGTCCTTACTCAGCCCGACCCAGAATTACAGTTCATCGTGGAGGTGGACGCCTCTGACACTGGGGTAGGTGCTGTTCTGTCTCATCGTTCCCCCTCTGATTAGAAGGTCCACCCATATGCATTCTTTTCCCGTAAGCTCTCGCCTGCAGAGAGGAATTTTGACATCAGAAACTCTTAGCAGTTAAGCTGGCACTGCAGGAATGGCGTCCCTGGCTGGAGGGCTCTGTGATTCCCTTCATCATGTGGACTTACCATAAAAACCTGTCAAATCAAATCCAATTAATTTATATAGTCATTCGTAAATCAGCTGATATCTTTTAGTGCTGTACAGAAACCCAGCCTAAAAACCCAAACAGCAAGCAATGCAGGTGTAGAAGCACGGTGGCTAGGAAAAACTCCCTAGAAAGGCCAAAACCTAGGAAGAAACCTAGAGAGGAACCAGGCTATGAGGGTTGGCCAGTCCTCTTCTAGCTGTGCCGGGTGGAGATTATAACAGAACATGGCCAAGATGTTCAAATATTCATAAATGACCAGCATGGTCAAATAATAATAATCACAGTAGTTGTCGAGGGTGCAGCAAGTCAGCACCTCAGGAGTAAATGTCAGTTGGCTTTTCATAGCCGATCATTAAGAGTATCTCTACCACTCCTGCTGTCTCTAGAGATTTGAAAACAGCAGGTCTGCGACAGGTAGCACGTCCGGTGAACAGGTCAGGGTTCCATAGCCACAGGCAGAACAGTTGAAACTGGAGCAGCAGCACTGCCAGGTGGACTGGGGACAGCAAGGAGTCATCATGCCAGGTAGTCCTGAGGCATGGTCCTAGGGCTCAGGTCCTCCGAGAGAGAGAAAGAAAGCGAGAAAGAGAGAATTAGAGAGAGCATACTTAAATTCACGCAGGACACCGGATAAGACAGGAGAAGTACTCCAGATATAACAAACTGACCCTAGCACCCCGACACATAAACTACTGCAGCATAAATACTTGAGGCTGAGACAGGAGGGGTCAGGAGACACTGTGGCCCCATCCAATGATATCCCCGGACAGGGCCAAACAGGTAGGATATAACCCCACCAACTTTGCCAAAGCACAGCCCCCACACCACTAGAGGGATATCTTCAACCACCAACTTACCATCCTGAGACATGGGAGGGGTATAGCCCACAGCTGGTACTCTGTCTATAATGGAGTGGCCAGCACAGTCACCTGTTCTCAACCCTATTGATCTGTTGTGGGAGCAGCTTGACCATCAAGACGTTCCCATCAAACCAATCCAACTTGTGGGAGGTGCTTCAGAAAGCATGGGGTGAAATTTCTTCAGATTACCTCAACAAATTGACAACTAGAATGCCAAAGGTCTGCAAGGCTGTAATTGCTGCAAATGGAGGATTCTTAGACGAAAGCAAAGTTTGAAGGACACAATTATTATTTCAATTAAAAATTGTTATTTATAACCTTGTCAACTTCTTGGCTATATTTCCTATTAATTTTGCAACTAATTTAATGTACAGTACCGGTCAAAAGTTTTAGAACACCTACTCATTCAAGGTTTTTCTTTATTTTTACTATTTTCTACATTGTAGAATAATAGTGAAGACATCATAACTAAGAAATAACACACATGGAATCATTAATTAGACTGCACACAGGTGTACATTATTTAACTAATTATGTGACATCTGAAGGTAATTGGTTGCTTCCATGTCTTATTTAGGGGCTTCATAGCAAAGGGGGTGAATACATCATATACACGTACCACTTTTCCATTTATTAAAATTTGTATTAAAACATTTTTGAACAAGTTATTTATTTTATTTCCCTTCATTTCACTTCACCAATTTGGACTATTTTGAATATGTCCATTACATGAAATCCCAATAAAATCCACTTCAATTACAGGTTGTAATGCAACTAAATAGGAAAAATGCCAAGGTGGCCGAATACTTTTGCAAGGCATTGTATAGAGGTCCTGAATGGCAGGGAGCGTGCCCCCAGTGATGTACTGGGCCATTATACTCACTACACTCTGTAGCGCCTTAAGGTCTGCTGCCAAGCAGATGCCATACCAAGCATTGATGCAGCCATTGAAGATGTCCTCAATGGTGCAGCTGTATAACTTTTTGAGGATCTGAGGACCCAGTCAAATCTTTTCAGCCTCCTGAGTGGGAAGAGGCGCTATCGTGCCCACTTTACGATTGTGTCTTTGGACCATGATAGGTACTTAGTGATGTGCAAACCGAGGAACTTGAAGCTCTCGACCAGTGTCGTGGATAATTGTTTCAGAAATATAATACTCTCAGAAGAACGTTGAATTCAATGTAGACTTTAATACAAGTTATTAAGAGCCGTGCTGGTCCGCGGAACAGCCGCCGCTTCTTAGCACTGGCTCTGCTTTTATACGTACATAGTATTTGTGTACATCACATATGTAAATAAAGTTACTCCCCCTTAGTTCGTCTGCCACCATTAAATTCCTATTCTGAGTTCTTTGCTTGTATTTTTCTTGTATTTAATGTATTCTTTCAAAAATAGAGTATGGTCTGGGTGTCATATGGCCTGGGTATCATCTTCTCTTAATGTGCATGTCCTTGCTACTTCAGCCTAGCAGCCAAACCTATCTACATGTAATGCTGAGCTTTCCTCAATGGTTCGCTCCAACACCAGCTCCACTACAGTCCCGTCAATGTGAATGGGGGCGTGCTCGACCCTCCCTTTCCTGTAGTCCACAATCAACTCCTTTGTCTTGATCACGTTGAGGGAGAGATATTTGTCTTGGCACCACACTGCCAGGTCTCAGACCTCCTCCCTATAGGCTGTCTCATCGCCGTTGTGTTGTCGGCAACCTTAATTATGCTATTGGTGTCTTGTGCAGCCATGGAGTCGTGGATGAACAAGGAGTACAGGAGGGGACTAGGCATGCACCCCTGAGGGGGCCCGGTGTTGAGGGTCAACATGGCAGATTGCCTACCATCACCACCTGGGGGCGGACCATCAGGAAGTCCAGGATCCAGTTGCAGAGGGTGTTGTTCAGTCCCAGGGTCCTTAGCTTAGTAATGAGCTTTGAGGGCACTATGCTGTTGAACGCTGAGCTGTAGTCAATGAACAGCATTCTCACATAGGTGTTCCTCTTGTCCGGGTGGGAAAGGGCAGTGTGGAGTGCAATAAAGATGGCGTCATCTGTGGATCTGTTGGGGTGGTATACAAATTGGAGTGGGTCCAGGGTGTCTGGGATGATGGTGTTGATGTGAGCCATGACCAGCCTTTCAAAGCAGTTCATGGCTACAGATGTGAGTGCTACAGGGCGATAGTCATTTAGATAGTCCCTGAGTCCCAGAATGCCAAGGTAACCGATGGTGGTCTGCTTGAATCATGTAGATATTACAGACTGGTTCAGGGAGAGTTTGAAAATGTCAGTGAAGACACTTGCCAGCTGGCCAGCGCATGCTCTGAGTACACGTCCTGTTAATCCGTCTGGCCATGTGGCCTTACTCACATCTGCTATGGAGAGAGTGATCCCATAGTTGTCCGGAACAGCTGGTGATCTAATGCATGGTTCAATGTTGGTTGCCTCGAAGCGAACATAGAATGCATTTAGCTCGTCTGGTAGGCTCACGTCACTGGGCAGCTCACGGCTGGGTTTCCATTTGTAATCCGTAATAGTTTGTAAGCCCTGCCACATCTGACAAGCGTCAGAGCCGGTGTATTAGGATTTGATCCTTCCTATTCCTGTATTGACGCTTTGCCTGTTTGATGGTTTGTCAGAGGGTGTAGCGAGTCCAGATTAGTGTCCTGCTCCTTGAAAGCGGCAGCTCTAGCATTTAGCGCAGTGTGGATGTTGCCTGTAATCCATGGCTTCTGGTTGGGATATGTACGTACGGTCACTGTGGGGACGACATCGTTGATGCACTTATTAATGAAGCCGGTGACTGATGTGGTAAACTCCTCAATGGCACAGGATGTGTTACGGATACAGGTATCCTGTGTGTATTTGTTGTCTCTCCTTCTGCCTTAGTCACAGGTGCCATTCATCAGTCGCTAATCTGAAGACAAAACAGTCCTGTAGTTTGGCATCCGCTTCATCAGACCACTTCCGTATTGAGCACCTCACAGGTACTACCTGTCTGAGTTTTTGCTAACAAGCAGGAATCAGGAGGATAGAGTTATGATCATATTTCCCAGAACAACAAGGCTCTGTGGAGAAGACAAAGTCCGAAAAGAAAGAAGATGCCCGACCCTCAACACCGCAACAGAAATGTACTGTTTTTCACAAGAATAAGCTTCTTTTGTTTTCAGCATCAACTCACTCTCGGGGCTGGCCAGTGTCTGAAACAGACGGAGTTCACACCACCCTCCAGAGGGGGAGAGAAAAGCTCCTGTCACACCAGATACTGTTTTTGGCAAGATGGCTGCCAAGGGAGAAGGGAGGAGAACCCACTGACTCTCCGGCTGTCTTAATCTTCATGTCCTTGAGCTTGGAGTGAGATACTAACTGATACTGATGGAGAGTCAGTGACACTGCACCTGGAAGTAGGTTCTCTCACTTCTCAGTACTGTCTCGCCACACGCTGTGTCACCTTGGCCTCAGGCCTGAGGTCTGTCCTCGTCTCTCTGTCACCTACAGCTGAGTCCGTCATCATCCGTCATCACCCACGTCAGTCAGTCAGGACTAAATAGATGCTTGGTTGCTACAGTATGGCTTTGGGTGGATAACACTGAGTCCATAACACCTTTATTTGGAAAATCGGCTGCAGACGATCTTCAGATATTCAACTATCTTCACGAATCAGGAACAACAACAAAAAACGCATGATCCCAATTACAGCATTGTAGGACTAAGGAAATGTATATTTTAGTGAGTTTTACCTGTGCACAACACAATATTTTAAAGCTTCGGAGGTTGAAGCCATTTTGTTTCTAACATTCCACTTTTTTTTCCCATCCTGTACTCATCCATCAATATATACAAATTGTGATGACATAAAATCGACCTTGTGTTTTTTTTTAAAAAGCTGCACCAACACCAGTTAAGTGTTATTCCTAAAATGAGACAATAGACAACCAGAATTCAATTAAAGATAATTGGGATGCGGGCGAGGCTCCCATCCCATGCCATCCGCCCACACTGTATCCAGCTCTGTCACTATCTATTGGTTGTAAACTAACTTGTTGTAGCTGTTGATAATGATGGTCCATTAGGTCCTCTAGGTAGTCTACATCATGGGCACTATACAATACTCTACACCTCCAGATAGTGTTGGTGAGATCACAGAACAAAAACACACAAAAACATGGACACATACACATTACCACACAAAAAAATGTCATAAACCAACACACAACTCAGAAATCACCACGTGTCTCATGCTCATTTGCGGTGGCTATCCAAATGTGACATTTTAAGACTCAAATTGGCAATTTAAAACAAAGCACGAGCGAGTCAGATACGCTTAGAGAATCTAACAGACGTGTTAATTAACTCTAACGATCTGGAATAACCTTCTGGAAAAAATAACACTAAAGATTCTTAATTAAACATTTCTCCTCCACTCACTGAATGCATTTGATTGATACTGTAGCCTTTGCCTAAACCTGGTATTTCTCTCCCCAGTTTATAACAAATGATTAATATACCCTGGATGATGAAAGGACTGTGATTTCTGAGTGTATGTCAAGGAATTGGCCCAATTATCGTAGTTTGCGATTGGATACTTCCATGAGTTTATAGATATTTTTCACCTTATTCATCACATTGTGAAAATACATATTTCACCTTGCAGCTCGTTCTGCCACTTAGTGTTTAGGCTACTATACAAACTGCAGAGGGAGAAACAACATGGGAACCTCGTTCTGCCCCTGAGTGTTTAGGCTACTATACAAACTGCAGAGGGAGAAACAACATGGGAACCTCGTTCTGCCACTTAGTGTTTAGGCTACTATACAAACTGCAGAGGGAGAAACAACATGGGAACCTCGTTCTGCCCCTGAGTGTTTAGGCTACTATACAAACTGCAGAGGGAGAAACAACATGGGAACCTCGTTCTGCCACTGAGTGTTTAGGCTACTATACAAACTGCAGAGGGAGAAACAACATGGGAACCTCGTTCTGCCACTGAGTGTTTAGGCTACTATACAAACTGCAGAGGGAGAAACAACATGGGAACCTCGTTCTGCCACTGAGTGTTTAGGCTACTATACAAACTGCAGAGGGAGAAACAACATGGGAACCTCGTTCTGCCCCTGAGTCATGTTGACTATGGGAAATGAAATTTGACCTCAAACTGCAGAGGGAGAAACAGGGAGTAGACATCTCTTACCTCGTTCTGCCCCTGACAGTGTTTAGGCTACTATACAAACTGCAGAGGGAGAAACAGGAAGTAGACATCTCTTACCTCGTTCTGCCCCTGACAGTGTTTAGGCTACTATACAAACTGCAGAGGGAGAAACAGGAAGTAGACATCTCTTACCTCGTTCTGCCCCTGACAGTGTTTAGGCTACTATACAAACTGCAGAGGGAGAAACAGGAAGTAGACATCTCTTACCTCGTTCTGCCCCTGACAGTGTTTAGGCTACTATACAAACTGCAGAGGGAGAAACAGGAAGTAGACATCTCTTACCTCGTTCTGCCCCTGACAGTGTTTAGGCTACTATACAAACTGCAGAGGGCGAAACAGGAAGTAGACATCTCTTACCTCGTTCTGCCCCTGACAGTGTTTAGGCTACTATACAAACTGCAGAGGGAGAAACAGGAAGTAGACATCTCTTACCTCGTTCTGCCCCTGACAGTGTTTAGGCTACTATACAAACTGCAGAGGGAGAAACAGGAAGTAGACATCTCTTACCTCGTTCTGCCCCTGACAGTGTTTAGGCTACTATACAAACTGCAGAGGGAGAAACAGGAAGTAGACATCTCTTACCTCGTTCTGCCCCTGACAGTATTTAGGCTACTATACAAACTGCAGAGGGAGAAACAGGAAGTAGACATCTCTTACCTCGTTCTGCCCCTGACAGTGTTTAGGCTACTATACAAATTGCAGAGGGAGAAACAGGAAGTAGACATCTCTTACCTCGTTCTGCCCCTGACAGTGTTTAGGCTACTATACAAACTGCAGAGGGAGAAACAGGAAGTAGACATCTCTTACCTCGTTCTGCCCCTGACAGTGTTTAGGCTACTATACAAACTGCAGAGGGCGAAACAGGAAGTAGACATCTCTTACCTCGTTCTGCCCCTGACAGTGTTTTAGGCTACTATACAAACTGCAGAGGGAGAAACAGGAAGTAGACATCTCTTACCTCGTTCTGCCCCTGACAGTGTTTAGGCTACTATACAAACTGCAGAGGGAGAAACAGGAAGTAGACATATCTTACCTCGTTCTGCCCCTGACAGTGTTTAGGCTACTATACAAACTGCAGAGGGAGAAACAGGAAGTAGACATCTCTTACCTCGTTCTGCCCCTGACAGTGTTTAGGCTACTATACAAACTGCAGAGGGAGAAACAGGAAGTAGACATCTCTTACCTCGTTCTGCCCCTGACAGTGTTTAGGCTACTATACAAACTGCAGAGGGAGAAACAGGAAGTAGACATCTCTTACCTCGTTCTGCCCCTGACAGTGTTTAGGCTACTATACAAACTGCAGAGGGAGAAACAGGAAGTAGACATCTCTTACCTCGTTCTGCCCCTGACAGTGTTTAGGCTACTATACAAACTGCAGAGGGAGAAACAGGAAGTAGACATCTCTTACCTTGTTCTGCCCCTGACAGTGTTTAGGCTACTATACAAACTGCAGAGGGAGAAACAGGAAGTAGACATCTCTTACCTCGTTCTGCCCCTGACAGTGTTTAGGCTACTATACAAACTGCAGAGGGCGAAACAGGAAGTGGACATCTCTTACCTCGTTCTGCCCCTGACAGTGTTTAGGCTACTATACAAACTGCAGAGGGAGAAACAGGAAGTAGACATCTCTTACCTCGTTGGAAATGGAACTTGATCTTAAACTTAAGCGGCAGTATAAACAAGATGGATGCTAGTGATTAGTTGCCTCAGAGTGAAGAAGTGAGAGTCGTGACTGCAGGGGGTTCTGTGTAGTGACAGCTGCTGAGGACAAGAAGGACAGCCGTGTGAAGAACAGACCCCCTGTAGTGAAAACAACAGAGACGGGGGGATCTGTTTATCTGCTCTGATGCTGATCTCTTTGTCTTGATTCCATTGCGATTGCTCTTCGTTCTTCTTCTTCCTCTTCTTCTTCCTTTACCCCAAATACAGCTCTCCCTACACCAACAAAAAAAGGGTCGTGAAATAGCCCTAACTAGTCTTTGAAAATATCTGTAAGGTAAGAAATGCCCACACCCGCAGAGGGCTATTCAGTCAGTCAGTCAGTCAGTCAGTCGGTCAAGTGGCTTAATATCATATTTATGTGACTCTGTGTCACGACAGTCTATTTAGATACAGGTGTCATCTATTCCTCGTGTATTTTATAAAAATATATATATATTTAACTAGGCAAGTCGGTTAAGAAAAAATTCTTATTTATAATGACAGCATACCCCGGCCAAACCAGGGCCAATTATGCACCGCCCTATGGTCCCATTCACAGCCAGATGTGATTCAGCCTGGATTTGAACCAGGGTGTCTGTAGTGACAGCTCTATGCACTGAGATGCAGTGCCTTAGACCACTGCGCTACTCGGGAGGCCTGACTCCATAGCCTTTCATTATGGGGTGATTACTCACGGACTGTAGATCGTTTGATTTTGAGGTGTGATGGTAGAGAACACTGCTGTGACTCGATCTGCCTCTCCTGTCCCTAAGGCAGAGGTATTCAAACTTTTTTCGGCGGACACACCATTTCTTTTAGGCCAGAATATCTGGGGAAGCCCACCCCACCACAAATCTAATGACGCAACCTTAAAATCTGTACATTTAGATTTTCACAGATAACCTTTTATTTTTCCTCTTCGAAATGAAGAGAATCATACATTTACTCAACATTCCATTTTTCAAATTATCTTTCTCAATAACGTTTGTATATTGTCCCATGGAAAAATCTGTGCTCTTAATTCTTGGTTGCCCCAAAACATTTTTTTTTTAAATAAATAATTACATTTGAGATCCCACTGCAATTCTGTGGGGTCGCGACCCCGACTTTGAATACCTCTGCCCTAAGGCTTGTGCTTCACCAGCCAACCTTAATGTCTCCTTTCCTGGCGATCAGTACTCAAGTGTTTTGCGCTTCAAGGATCAGAAAGGGTCAATTAAAATGTATGTTTAACCGGGGTGTAATTAAAAATTGCCCGGAAGCAGAGAGTGGAGAGCATGTCAGACTCTAGCGGGTACATGCACTTCCTGTCTGTCGACAGAATATCAGTATGAGTTAATGAATCTGAGTAAGCAGGAATATCAGTATTAGTTAATGAAATTCAGTAAGCAGGATCCTGTGTAGTTCAGTCACTGTGACATGCCACTGAATATTGTTAATGGTTCACCCTTGTGGGCTCAGTACGCCAACTACAACTTGTATGCTTTATTCCTTCTTGCAAGAAAATAGTGCAAATGTTGCATTGGTACTGAGTATGGCCCAATGAATGTGTCTAAGGCTGCATTTAAACAGGCAGCCCAACTCTGATATTTTGCCACTAATTGGTCTTTTGACCAATAATTGGTCTGCCTGTGTAAACACAGCCAAACGACTGACAGAACCAATGTGTCTGTCCATGAATTAATAATAGATAGACAGCTAGTTCGGAGCTTTTCTTTTCCTGGAATGATTGGGCCTAACTCCTCTGGGTGGCTAGATAACTCACTGACCTCAAGACCTGGGAAGTTTGCTTGGCTTCAATCGTCAATGGGTGATAGAGCTACCTACCCAGTGACTGCTCTGGGCTCATTTCAATTTTAGTAGCTCTGATTGGATGGGGCAACTTTACTTCTCAGCTTCTTAGCCATTTGGAAAAAAAACACCTCAAATAAAATGTACACTTCATTTTTCGCCTACTTTTTAAAAGTTAAAAGCTGTATCACCTCGTGTGGATCCTTTTGGTCCTTTTAAGGAATTTTTTGTTTTTGTTCCCTGTTACATTTTAACATTGGTAAAAAAAATAAAAAAAACAGCTAAAAAGCAGTTATGTCATGCAGTTGATGCAGAAACCATGCTCAATGTAAGGTTCTGTATTTATTTTCTTAGTCAACCTTGTGTTCTGTTTCGTTGTGTTCTGGAACGTAACCCTGTTTCGTTGTGTTCTGGAACATAACCCTGTTTCGTTGTGTTCTGGAACATAACCCTGTTTCGTTGTGTTCTGGAACGTAACCCTGTTTCTTTGTGTTCTGGAACGTAACCCTGTTTCTTTGTGTTCTTGAACGTAGCCCTGTCTTTCATTTTTGTTCATTGTTTTTACCTGTGTTAGTTACTCACCTGGTCTCATCAGCTCCTTATTTAGTTCAGTTCATTCTGTTTGGGCCCTTGTGAGGTATTGTTCCTTATGACTCTACTAAGCCTTTTCCCAGCTCGTTTGTGAGAACCGGTTATAGCCTTCAGTCCTAGTTTTAATTCACCTGCCTGTTTGCCTACCTGTGTATGACCCTTGCCTGCCTGGGTATGCTTGTAATCGTTAAGGACAAATTGGTTGGTGATTCCTGCCTTCTGTGAAGGTGAAATGAACACAAGCCGCGCTCAGCACATGAATCTACACCCTTTTCTCCCTGAGTATTCATTACACTCAAACACACTCTTTAGCATTAATCCGCACATAGTGCATTATTTTTCTCCCACTCATCGACCACTGACCTTCATAGCAATCAATACTAGCCCGAGTAAATGTTTATCTACAGTGCCTTCAGAAATTATTCATACCCCTTGACTTATTCCACATTTTGTGGAATTCAAAATTGATTAAATATATGTATTTTTGCAACCAACATTTTTGCCCATTCATTATTTTCTAAATTCTTCAAGCTCTGTCAAATTGGTTGTTGATCATTGCTAGACAACCATTTTCAGGTCTTGCCATAGATTTTCAAGTAGATTTAAGTCAAAACTGTAACTCGGCCACTCAGGAATATTCACTGTCTACTTGGGAAGCAACTCCAGTGTAGATTTGGCCTTGTGTTTTAGGTTATTGTCCTGATGGAATTCATCTCCTAGCCTGGTGGAAAGCAGACTGAACCAGGTTTTCTAGGATTCTGCCTGTGCTTAGCTCCATTCTGTTAGTTTGTTATACTGAAAAACTCCCCAGTCCTTAATGATGACAAGCATACCCATAACATGATGCAGCCACCACTATGCTTGAAAATATGGAGAGTGGCACTCTAATGTGTTGTATTGGATTTGTCCCAAACATAACACTTTCTATTCTGAACAAAAAGTGAATTGCTTTGCAAATGTGTTTGCAGTATTACTTTAGTGCCTTGTTGCAAACAGGATGCATATTTTTGAATGTTTGTATTCTGTATAGGCTTCCTTCTTTTCCCTCTATCAATTAGGTACTGTAAGTATTGTGGAGTAACTACAATGTTGTTGAGCCATCCTCTGTTTTCTCCCATCACAGCAACTGTTTTAAAGTCACCATTGGCCTCATGGTGAAATCCCTGAGCGGGTTCCTTGCTCTCTGTAAACTGAGTTAGGAAGGACGCCTGTATCTATGTAGTGACTGGGTGTATTGATACATCATCCAAAGTGTAATTAATAATTTCACCATGTTCAAAGGGATATTCAATGTCTGTCTTTAAATTATTATTTTTTTACTCATCTACCAATAGGTGCGAGGCACTGGAAAACCTTGTTGGTCTTTGTGGTTGAATATGTGTTTACCTTACAGATAATTGTACGTGTGGGGTACAGAGAAGGTAGTCATTCAAAAATCATGTCGTGGTGGTGGCACTTGCCTTGTCCATGCAAATTCAGCACATACAACATTCTAAAATAGAATAGTGTTATTTGACTTGTATCTTTTATGACACGCAAAGACCGAAATGGGAGGGACACTGTCTGCCGCAAAGACCCAAATGGCAGGGACTACTGTCTGCCGCAAAGACCCAAATGGGAGGGACACTGTCTGCCGCAAAGACCCAAATGGCAGGGACTACTGTCTGCCGCAAAGACCCAAATGGCAGGGACTACTGTCTGCCGCAAAGACCCAAATGGCAGGGACACTGTCTGCCGCAAAGACCCAAATGGCAGGGACACTGTCTGCCGCAAAGACCGAAATGGCAGGGACACTGTCTACCGCAAAGACCGAAATGGCAGGGACACTGTCTGCCGCAAAGACCCAAATGGCAGGGACACTGTCTGCCGCAAAGAAAGGTTAGAAACTCACAGAGGAGGACGTCACACAGGTCGTACTCTACAAGATTGTGACACTGCCTCTTTACGAACACAGATCGCAGAAAACACATAGGGGCGCACTGTTTTGATGAAATAGTTAAGACACACAGATGTCTAGAAGGAGTCCGACCGCAATTGATTTGATTGTGACGAGCCGGGCTGAGACTTGCTGTGCTGTGTTAAAAATAAAAAATGGCCGCGGGGGACTGTGTGACAAGCACCCGCTGTCTCTCTCTCTTCTCCCTGCTATAGCGACCACCACAGAACATCAGTGTGTATAGTGCTGTCTGTCTCTCTCTCTCCTCCCTGCTACAGCGACCACCACAGAACATCAGTGTGTATAGTGCTGTCTGTCTCTCTCTCTCCTCCCTGCTACAGCGACCGCCACAGAACATCAGTGTGTATAGTGCTGTCTGTCTGTCTCTCTCTCCTCCCTGCTACAGCGACCACCACAGAACATCAGTGTGTATAGCGGTGTCTCTCTCTCCTCCCTGCTACAGCGACCACAACAGAACATCAGTGTGTATAGTGGTGTCCATGTTGCTGAAGCTGTAACATAATGACAGCCATTTCTGACTTACCGAAATCCCTTATTTATTTAGGAAAAACATTCCCTATTCCCTCAACCGTTGCTCTCTTTACGTAACACAGGAATGCATCGTATGCAGGTGACCAATAGGGCCTCACCTATAGCATATCATAATCACATCAATAAATTGGTTTTAGCTGTCATGTCTTTACTATCATTAAATTAAGACTTTTAGTTTTTTTTATCAAAGATTCTCTGTAATTAGTATTTCGTGATTAAACTAATCAGGCAAATGTAATTAACTAGGAAGTTGGGGCACCAAGGAAAATATTCAGATCACAAAGTTAGAATTTTCCTAATACAACTTTCAGATATTTTCATATCTGATCAATTAGTCTTCTTAATTAATGAATTATTTATTTTACCTCACGTTAGTCTCATTCCAAACGTCATAAATGGTTGGTTATCTGCACGAACCCAGTCTTCACTATGAGTCATCCATACGTCAATTGTCTTAAATAATTTATTTACTAACTAAGTAATTCACAGAAATGCATAAACAAACAAACAAAGTAAATGTGGTTACAAGAAATTATAGGAGAATGTGCCCTAGTGGGCTAAACCGGCATGGCGGCTTGTTAGACAAAAGAGGGAGTGGGGGTCACCTGAGAAGTCACTACAGAGTTGATAATTATAACAATTGAAATGCTAATCCTTTGCATATGAACGCTAACTCATTCTGGAACAATTGCAATCAATATATATATTTACGCTCAGTGTGTCGTCGTGATCGCTGTTGAAAAGTTTGTTTCTTTTGAAGAATTGTCTCTCTTCATTAAAAAGTCCAAAATCACATTACACAATTTTACAAACAGTATCATCCTCACTCATTCATCTTATACAACAATTAGATGTAAACCTCATATCTGAGGCTATTAAATAAACAGCGTTATGGTAATGTGGCCGCACCGTCTCCCATGAGCCCCACAAAATGTAACAAACGGACCAGTTCGTAGCTGGATTCTTCACCAATCTTTTATACCTTCTCCGGAACGTAAATGTTGTTCGGACCTCAAGTTCTGTGAGGTGGAAGAAATTCCTTTGTTCTCTATGAAAATTCACTGTGTCTCTTATACTGTGGCCATGAGGAGATCGTCTCCTCCAGGAGTTTACGACCTCTCTGACCACAGCAGCCTAGTTGTAGGAGACAGAGAGAGGGGGATGGTACTCGATGTACCCAAAGACGGCAACGTCATGACATAGCAAACTCTGAACACCTTAACATGTGACAGCAAAATGGATGCAGATTACGTGACAAATAAACTGGAAACTGGGGACTGTTTACTGGTCGTTCAGGAGGTTAAAGGGCAAGTCAGATGTGTGGAATATATGTGACCAGTTGTGGAAAATACTGGCGATCAAGAAAAACAAGGTAAGGAGCCGGCGCTTCATGCATATTATGTCTCTGCCAAACAGGTGCTGTTAGATTCTAAAATACAGATGAAACCAAAATATAACTTTTTGGTAAAAACTCAACTCGTCGTGTTTGCAGGACAAAGAATGCTGAGTTGCATCCAAAGAACACCATACCTACTGTGAAGCTTGGGGGTGGAAACATCATGCTTTGGGGCTGGTTTTCTGCAAAGGGACCAGGACGACTGATCCGTGTAAAGGAAAGACTGAATGGGGCCATGTATCATGAGATTTTGAGTGAAAACCTCCTTCCATCAGCAAGGGCATTGAAGATGAAATGTGGCTGGCTCTTTCAGCATGACAATGATCCCAAACACACCGCCCGGGCAATGAAGGAGTGGCTTCGTTAGAAGCATTACAAGGTCCTGGAGTGGCCTAGCCAGTCTCCAGATCTCAACCCCATAGAAAATCTTTGGAGGGAGTTGAAAGTCCGTGTTGCCCAGCAACAGCCCCAAAACATCACTGCTCTAGAGGAGATCTGCATGGAGGAATGGGCCAAAATACCAGCAACAGTGTGTGAAAACTTTGTGAAGACTTACAGAAAACATTTGACCTCTGTCATTGCCAACATATAACAAAGTATTGAGATTAACTTTTGTTATTGACCAAATACTTATTTTCCATCATAATATGCAAATAAATTCATAAAAAATCCTACAATGTGATTTTCTGGATTTTTTTTCCTCATTTTGTCTGTCATAGTTGAAGTGTACCTATGATGAAAATTACAGGCCTCTCTCATTTTTTTAAGTGGGAGAACTTGCAGAATTGGTGGCTGACTAAATACTTTTTTGCCCCACTGTAAGTATTCAGACCCTTTAAAAACTCTGTCAGGTTGGTTGGGGAGCATAATTTTCACGTCTCTCCAGAGATCGGGTTCAAGTACCTGTTTTCACTGTCATTATGGGGTATTGTGTCTATGAGGGAAGTTAAATAGTTAATCAATTTTAGAATAAGTAACAAACAAACGTAACAAAATGTGGAAAAATTCAAGTGGTCTGAATACTTACCGAATGCACTGTAATATAACCATATACAATTTCAGTAGCACATGTCTTAGACTGATGGGCTGTGCCATCCCAACGGCCTCCACATGGAGTCCACTCAGAAAGGCGCGAATCAGACAGGTGTCTTTTCTTTGCTACTGCTCGACTAAAGAAATATCGTTCGACCAACAGCCTATCGACCAGTCGACTAAATGGGTTCAGCCCTGATGGACTCTGTGTGCATTTATAGTGTTTAAAATGACACTAACACTAACATGATTTTTGAATGACTACCTCATCTCTGTACCGCACACATACATAATAATTATATGTAAAGTAATTCAGTCGAGCAGTGAATTTCAAACAAATATTCAACCACAAAGACCAGGGAGGTTTTTCAATGCCTCACAAACAAGGGCACCTATTGGTAGATGGCTAAAAAATGTAAAAAGATAAGAAGATATTGAATATCCCTTTAAGCATGGTGAAGTTATTAATTACACTTTGGGTGGTGTATCCAATACACCCAGTCACTACAAAGATACAGGCGTCCTTCCTAACTCAGTTGCCGGAGAGGAAGGAAACCAATCAGGGATTTAACCATGAGGCACTGTAACTTTAAAACAGTTAGCTGGGATAGGAGAAAATTGAGGATGGATCAACAACATGGTAGTTACTCTACAATACTAACCTAATTGACAGAGTGAAAACAAGACTGTACAGAATAAAAATATGAAAAAACATGCATCCTGTTTGCAAAAAGGCTCTAAAGTAATACTGCAAAAAATATGACAAAGCAATTAACTTTTTTCGTCCTGAATACAATGTGCTATGTTTGGGGCAACTCCAACACATTACTCAGTGCCACTCTCCATAGATTTTTCTTCCATTTTGACATTACAGAGTATTTTGTGTAGATCGTTAAATCCATTTTAATCCCAGTTTGTAAAACAACAAAATGTGGAAAAAGTTAAAGGGTGTGAATACTTTCTGAAGGCACTGTACATTATTACAACACAGTAATGTATTACCTAGGCCAACCCTGTTCCTGGAGAGAGACCCTCCTGAGTTGTAACTAACCTGATTAAATGTATCCACCAGCTAATTATTAGAATCAGGTGCACTAGATTAGGAACTATATATCTGTCTGACAGGAACATATAAATATTGGAGGTGGGAAATGAAGCTCTCAGCCCACTCTGCAAACAGATGTGCTAATATTTAAAAATCTGGATAAACCCCTGGTATAAATCACACTTTTGACTCTTATTTAATAATGTGTCCGACTTGATACTGACTGTACCATAGGCCCTAACTCCTGTTGGCTGGGTTTTCTGTGCATTGGCAGGACAGAACAGCTATGTTCAGTAAGACGAGGGTTGGTGGTGTATGTCTATTTGCCAAGAACAGCTGGTGCGCGATGTCTAATATTAAGGAAGTCTCGAGGTATTGCTCGCCTGAAGTAGAGTACCTCATGATAAGCTGTAGACCACACTATCTACCAAGAGAGTTTTCATCCATATTTTTCGTAGCCATCTATTTACCACCACAAACCGATGCTGGCACTAAAACCGTACTAAATGAGCTGTATAAGGCCATAAGCAAACAAGAAAATGCTCATCCGTAAGCGGCGCTCGTAGTGGCCAGAGACTTTAATGCAGGCAAACTAAAATAGTGACGCCTCTAGCACAAGAGATGCAGTGCCTTAGACCGTTGCAATTTATATTGACACACCCCCCCTTTTTTTTGTTACACTGCTGCTACGCACTGCTGCATAGTCACTTTACCCCTATCTACATGTACAAATGACCTCAACTAACCTGTACCCCCGCACATTGACTCGGTATTGGTACCCCCTGCATATAGCCCCGTTATTGTTATTTAGTGTTACTCTTTATTTTATTTAGTAAATCTTTTCTTAACTCTTTCTTGAACTGCATTGTTGGTTAAGCGCTTGTAAGTAAACATTTCACAGTAAGGTCTATACTTGTTTTATTCGGCTCATGTGGCAAATAAAATTGGATTTGATTTTGTATTTCTCTGTATCTATTATCTAAATTACACAATATATTCATAGCTGTCTTCTACCGACTTGCTTCCATGACTTCAGAGTTTAATTGCAATTATCTTTGCAGTGATTTATTGATGGCTAAGTCCCGCTACAGAGTCGCAGGGTGTTAATTGCTTTGATTAAAAAGGAGCCATTTTGAAGCATATTACAGGTAGCCTTCAAAGGATACAGCTAGTTGGTTTAGTAGAAGGCCAGGGTTTTAGTGGTGCTGAGCGCTGCCTGGTTTAATAGAAGGCCAGGGTTTTAGTGGTGCTGAGCGCTGCTTGGTTTAATAGAAGGCCATGGTTTTAGTGGTGAGGCAGGACCTGATACAATACTTTAATAATACACCCTTCCTTCCTTCCTTCCAAGTAAATAGCCTACTGATCATAGATTTTGTAAACCGGGAGTTAAGTCAGAGTTCTGTTCGAGCAGTGGTTATTGCAAGAATGCGACGTCAGATAGATGGTAGCGTTTTCAAAGAATCCATAGAAGAATAGAAGGCCAGGGTTTTAGTGGTGCTGAGCGCTGCTTGGTTTAATAGAAGGCCAGGGTTTTAGTGGTGCTGAGCGCTGCTTGGTTTATTAGAAGGCCAGGGCTTTAGTGGTGCTGAGCGCTGCTTGGTTTATTAGAAGGCCAGGGTTTTAGTGGTGCTGAGCGCTGCTTGGTTTAATAGAAGGCCAGGGTTTTAGTGGTGCTGAGCGCTGCTTGGTTTATTAGAAGGCCAGGGCTTTAGTGGTGCTGAGCACTGCTTGGTTTATTAGAAGGCCAGGTTTTTAGTGGTGCTGAGCGCTGCTTGGTTTAATAGAAGGCCAGGGTTTTAGTGGTGCTGAGCGCTGCTTGGTTTAATAGAAGGCCAGGGTTTTAGTGGTGCTGAGCGCTGCTTGGTTTAATAGAAGGCCAGGGTTTTAGTGGTGCTGAGCGCTGCTTGGTTTAATAGAAGGCCATGGTTTTAGTGGTGCTGAGCGCTGCTTGGTTTAATAGAAGGCCAGGGTTTTAGTGGTGCTGAGCGCTGCTTGGTTTAATAGAAGGCCAGGGTTTTAGTGGTGCTGAGCGCTGCTTGGTTTAATAGAAGGCCAGGGTTTTAGTGGTGCTGAGCGCTGCTTGGTTTAATAGAAGGCCAGGGTTTTAGTGGTGCTGAGCGCTGCTTGGTTTAATAGAAGGCCAGGGTTTTAGTGGTGCTGAGCGCTGCTTGGTTTATTAGAAGGCCAGGGCTTTAGTGGTGCTGAGCGCTGCTTGGTTTATTAGAAGGCCAGGGTTTTAGTGGTGCTGAGCGCTGCTTGGTTTAATAGAAGGCCAGGGTTTTAGTGGTGCTGAGCGCTGCTTGGTTTAATAGAAGGCCAGGGTTTTAGTGGTGCTGAGCGCTGCTTGGTTTATTAGAAGGCCAGGGCTTTAGTGGTGCTGAGCGCTGCTTGGTTTATTAGAAGGCCAGGTTTTTAGTGGTGCTGAGCGCTGCTTGGTTTAATAGAAGGCCAGGGTTTTAGTGGTGCTGAGCGCTGCTTGGTTTAATAGAAGGCCAGGGTTTTAGTGGTGCTGAGCGCTGCTTGGTTTAATAGAAGGCCAGGGTTTTAGTGGTGCTGAGCGCTGCTTGGTTTAATAGAAGGCCATGGTTTTAGTGGTGCTGAGCGCTGCTTGGTTTAATAGAAGGCCATGGTTTTAGTGGTGCTGAGCGCTGCTTGGTTTAATAGAAGGCCAGGGTTTTAGTGGTGCTGAGCGCTGCTTGGTTTAATAGAAGGCCAGGGTTTTAGTGGTGCTGAGCGCTGCTTGGTTTAATAGAAGGCCAGGGTTTTAGTGGTGCTGAGCGCTGCTTGGTTTATTAGAAGGCCAGGGCTTTAGTGGTGCTGAGCGCTGCTTGGTTTATTAGAAGGCCAGGGTTTTAGTGGTGCTGAGCGCTGCTTGGTTTAATAGAAGGCCAGGGTTTTAGTGGTGCTGAGCGCTGCTTGGTTTAATAGAAGGCCAGGGTTTTAGTGGTGCTGAGCGCTGCTTGGTTTATTAGAAGGCCAGGGCTTTAGTGGTGCTGAGCGCTGCTTGGTTTATTAGAAGGCCAGGTTTTTAGTGGTGCTGAGCGCTGCTTGGTTTAATAGAAGGCCAGGGTTTTAGTGGTGCTGAGCGCTGCTTGGTTTAATAGAAGGCCAGGGTTTTAGTGGTGCTGAGCGCTGCTTGGTTTAATAGAAGGCCAGGGTTTTAGTGGTGCTGAGCGCTGCTTGGTTTAATAGAAGGCCATGGTTTTAGTGGTGCTGAGCGCTGCTTGGTTTAATAGAAGGCCAGGGTTTTAGTGGTGCTGAGCGCTGCTTGGTTTAATAGAAGGCCAGGGTTTTAGTGGTGCTGAGCGCTGCTTGCTTTAATAGAAGGCCAGGGTTTTAGTGGTGATGAGCGCTGCTTGGTTTAATAGAAGGCCATGGTTTTAGTGGTGCTGAGCGCTGCTTGGTTTAATAGAAGGCCATGGTTTTAGTGGTGCTGAGCGCTGCTTGGTTTAATAGAAGGCCAGGGTTTTAGTGGTGCTGAGCGCTGCTTGGTTTAATAGAAGGCCAGGGTTTTAGTGGTGCTGAGCGCTGCTTGGTTTAATTGAAGGCCAGGGTTTTAGTGGTGCTGAGCGCTGCTTTGTTTAATAGAAGGCCAGGGTTTTAGTGGTGCTGAGCGCTGCTTGGTTTAATAGAAGGCCAGGGTTTTAGTGGTGCTGAGCGCTGCTTGGTTTATTAGAAGGCCAGGGCTTTAGTGGTGCTGAGCGCTGCTTGGTTTATTAGAAGGCCAGGGTTTTAGTGGTGCTGAGCGCTGCTTGGTTTAATAGAAGGCCAGGGTTTTAGTGGTGCTGAGCGCTGCTTGGTTTAATAGAAGGCCAGGGTTTTAGTGGTGCTGAGCGCTGCTTGGTTTATTAGAAGGCCAGGGCTTTAGTGGTGCTGAGCGCTGCTTGGTTTATTAGAAGGCCAGGTTTTTAGTGGTGCTGAGCGCTGCTTGGTTTAATAGAAGGCCAGGGTTTTAGTGGTGCTGAGCGCTGCTTGGTTTAATAGAAGGCCAGGGTTTTAGTGGTGCTGAGCGCTGCTTGGTTTAATAGAAGGCCAGGGTTTTAGTGGTGCTGAGCGCTGCTTGGTTTAATAGAAGGCCATGGTTTTAGTGGTGCTGAGCGCTGCTTGGTTTAATAGAAGGCCAGGGTTTTAGTGGTGCTGAGCGCTGCTTGGTTTAATAGAAGGCCAGGGTTTTAGTGGTGCTGAGCGCTGCTTGCTTTAATAGAAGGCCAGGGTTTTAGTGGTGATGAGCGCTGCTTGGTTTAATAGAAGGCCAGGGTTTTGGTGGTGCTGAGCGCTGCTTGCTTTAATAGAAGGCCAGGGTTTTAGTGGTGCTGAGCGCTGCTTGGTTTAATAGAAGGCCAGGGTTTTAGTGGTGCTGAGCGCTGCTTGGTTTAATAGAAGGCCATGGCTTTAGTGGTGCTGAGCGCTGCTTGGTTTAATAGAAGGCCAGGGTTTTAGTGGTGCTGAGCGCTGCTTGGTTTAATAGAAGGCCAGGGCTTTAGTGGTGATGAGCGCTAATTGGTTTAATAGAAGGCCATGGTTTTAGTGGTGATGAGCGCTGCTTGGTTTAATAGAAGGCCATGGTTTTAGTGGTGCTGAGCGCTGCTTGGTTTAATAGAAGGCCATGGCTTTAGTGGTGCTGAGCGCTGCTTGGTTTAATAGAAGGCCAGGGTTTTAGTGGTGCTGAGCGCTGCTTGGTTTAATAGAAGGCCAGGGCTTTAGTGGTGATGAGCGCTAATTGGTTTAATAGAAGGCCATGGTTTTAGTGGTGATGAGCGCTGCTTGGTTTAATAGAAGGCCATGGTTTTAGTGGTGCTGAGCGCTGCTTGGTTTAATAGAAGGCCAGGGTTTTAGTGGTGCTGAGCGCTGCTTGGTTTAATAGAAGGCCATGGTTTTAGTGGTGCTGAGCGCTGCTTGGTTTAATAGAAGGCCAGGGTTTTAGTGGTGCTGAGCGCTGCTTGGTTTAATAGAAGGCCATGGTTTTAGTGGTGCTGAGCGCTGCTTGGTTTAATAGAAGGCCAGGGTTTTAGTGGTGCTGAGCGCTGCTTGGTTTAATAGAAGGCCAGGGTTTTAGTGGTGCTGAGCGCTGGATTCTTTGAAAACGCTACCATCTATCTGACGTCGCATTCTTGCAATAACCACTGCTCGAACAGAACTCTGACTTAACTCCCGGTTTACAAAATCTATGATCAGTAGGCTATTTACTTGGAAGGAAGGAAGGGTGTATTATTAAAGTATTGTATCAGGTCCTGCCTCACTTTGTGAGAGAGAGAGAGAGAGAGAGAGAGAGTGAGAGAGTGAGAGAGAGAGAGAGAGAGAGAGAGAGAGAGAGAGAGAGAGAGAGAGAGAGAGAGAGAGAGAGAGAGAGAAATATCAGCCCAGGACTGAAGACATACACATAACAGGACATCACACCAGGCCTCCCAGTATGCTTCCCACTGATGGGGATTACATTTTTAAAAAAGAAACATAAAAAATGATATATATAAATAAATAGCTAAATGTTTTCTTGTCACATACATCGGATAGGTGCAATGAAATGTGTGTCTTTTTGCTTAATTATGTTCTGGCCCCCTGACTATTTGCTCAATAAAAAAAAAATAGACTTGTGGCTGAATCTAGCTATCCCTGCTTTACAGTATGTACAGACCCAAGCCCGTGTAGATCACATTACGTACATTCAGCCATTTAAGTCATTTACTCGCATAGGCCCAACATTAAACTATTATCTGAATCGTCGTGTTTACATAGTTTTATGACGGTGAATCTGTATGTGAATCATACAGGTAACTGCCAAAATAAAGGAAACTCCAACATTGTGTCCTAATACGGTGTTATGTCAGAACAGCTTCAATGCACCTTGGCATAGATTCTACAAGTTTCTGGAACTCTATTGGGTGCGACACCATTCTTCCACATGAAATTCCATCATTTTGGTGTTTTGTTGATGGTGGTGGAAAACGCTGTTTAAGGCGCCGCTCCAGAATCTCCCACAAGTATTCAATTGAGTTGAGAGCTGGTGAGTGAGACGGCCATGGCATTTGGCTTACGTCGTTTTCATGCTCATTAAACCAATCAGTGACCACTCGTGCCCTGTGGTTGGGGGCATTGTCACCCATAGCCGTGATATCTAAAATAATGGCCTGCCCAGCATTTTCAAACATGACCCTAAGCATGATGGGATGTTAATTGCTTAATTAACTCCGGAACCACACCTCTGTGATAACACTACGACAGTGGCTTTGATATAAATAAATAACTAGGTGGATGTTTACATTTATCCTATTTCACACATATACAAGTGTGTATTATACATGTGTGAATTGGGAAAAAATTGTTTTGCATATCCCACTCTGCCTAACCAATTAGGGTTAAGTGCCTTGCTCAAGGGCACATCGACAGACTTGTTACCTATTCGAACAGGCCACCTTTCGTTACTGACCCAACGATCTTAACCGCTAGGCTACCTGCCGCCAATCATATGCCAATTCATCTAAGATATATTTAATTCAAGTGAAAGAAACTGACCAATGCTTTGTTCAAGTCATGCAGAAACATCTGAGAGACAGAGACCGTGCAGGGAAGACTGTTTGGATGAAGCAAGGCGATGTGTCAAGGTGCAGTGGTGGAAAAAGTATTCAATTGTCATACTCGAGTAAAAGTAAAGATACCTTAAAATAGAAAATGACTCAAGTATATTTGAGCAATTTCATTTACTTTTGATACTGAAGTCTATTTAAAACCAAATACTTTTAGACTTTTACTCAACTAGTATTTTACTGGGTGACTTTCACTTAAGGATCAAAAGTAAAAATATTCATATTAATGTCAAATTCCTCATATTATGCAAACCAGACAGCACAATTTGATTGTGTTTTTTAAAAAATGTACGGATAGCCAGGGGCACACTCCAACACTTAGACATTAATTTACAAACTAAGCATTTGTGTTTAGTAAGTCTGCCAGATCAGAGGCAGTAGGGATAACCAGGGATGTTCTCTTGATAAGTGTGTGAATTGGACAATTTTCCTGTCAAAATGTAAGAAGTACTTTTGGGTGCCAGGGAATATGTATGGAGCAAAAATTACATTATTTTCTTTAGGAATGTAGTAAAGTAAAAGTAAAATGTGTCAAAAATATAAATAGTAAAGTAAAGTACAGATAAGTACTGAAGTAGTACTTTAAAGTATTTCTTAAGTATTATTAAGTCTCACCCCGCCCCTCCCCCCCTCCCCCCCTCTCTGGAACTCTGACAGCACTGTCTCTCATCGCCTTGGCAGCTGTTGCCATGGTTCGGTCACCTGTCGGCTACGACGTCGCAGCGTGAGCCTCACAACAAACGGGATGCATTGTCCACACAGATCTCAGGTCTGTGACGCTGGTCTTACGTCTCCACCGTGATGACGTTGTGGGGATCTGAAGCGTCAGCTCAGCAGTTGCCTAATCAACGGATGAAGACGTTAGAGGGAAGGAAGGAAGGAGCGATAGAAAACAAGTGAGCCAGGGAGAGATAGAGAGTGAAAGATGCTGGCCACCTGATCCAGTACCTGTCAATCCGACTCCTCATTTGTCCTGTCATGTCCAGTGTTGTAACAGATGACAAATATTGACCATTGGCAATGGATTGATTGGTAAAAAAAAACCTGCCTATTAGCCATCCGCATTGACTATATCAGCAATTCACCTAAACCCCGTCCCTCTTGGTTACAGTCGCAATCTTGGACAACATTAACCGGTGAAGCCCAATTCCCCTCACAATAACCTCAAACTGTGTTTCTAATTCACAATTAAATTTAAACACAGACTACTCCTTGCTAATCAGGAAAATATTGGGTATGTTGTGGTGGACTGTCATTACAATTACAATCTCGGGAACCTGGTCAAATTATGGTTGTAGTGTAGCAAGCCACTGAATGTCTCTGAATTTACTGTCAGCATGTAACCTATAACCACTTTTGGAGCTAACTAGTGCTCTCAACTAGTATCCTGAGGTCGACAGCAGATGGGAGTTGTATTCATAACATTGCTAACATATTATGTTGAGTTATATTAAGTGGCTAGCTAGTTAGCGTTAGCAGCGTTTGGTGGTCAGTGAGTCTGAGAGCTAGCTAACCAGTTGAGCTCGAAAACAATGTAACGGAAGTATAATTTCAGATTTGAAAATCAGGCTCTGCATTTCACGATCCAAAGTAGC